>NC_081565.1:90987727-91088503 GCF_022355385.1 Mustela nigripes | reverse complement strand
TCAAGCAGAGAGTCAATTATCATATGTTTTCACTTATTTGTGGAGCACAACACATAGCATGGAGGACAAGGGGTGTTAGAGAGGAGAAGGGAGTTGGGATAAATTGGAAGAGGAGGTGAATCATGAGAGACTATGGACTCTGAAAAACAATCTGAGGGGTTTGAAATGGCGGGGGGTGGGAGGTTGGGGTACCAGGTGGTGGGTATTAGAGAGGGCACGGATTGCATGGAGCACTGGGTGTGGTGAAAAAATAATGAATACCGTTTTTCTGAAAATAAATAAATTAATTTTAAAAAAAAAACAGGGAGACAGGACATGAGGAGACAGAAATGGAAACAGGGGTGTGTGTGTGTGTGTGCATGTGTGCAAACCCTGGTGAGAATGCCAGTGCAGTGAGGTGTATGTAGCTCAGGGTCAGTTAAAGGAGGAGAGGAAAGCAGTGAGTGAAGAGAAGGGACCTTTCAAGGAGTGTGTGCGATATGAGAAAATACATGAAAGTTTTACCAGGGAAAGTAAGGTCATCTTTAGAAAGATTACTCTGGCAGTAGAATAAACTGAATTAGGAGGAGGTAAGCTGGTGACAAGGAAACCATGGAGAAAACTATCGCACATCAGTTCCAGAGATATGGAGGGCTTGAACAAGTGGTGGAATAATTAATGTGGTGGAATAAATTGAAGAGAGAGTGCTAACCCTAATCTTTCAGAATCAAGGCAGAATGCTCCCTCTCTAGGGGTCCACAGCGGTGTCATCATACCCACTTTAACTGAGACTGCATCCCAAAATACATACAGATACATCTGGCTTGGAGACTAACACTCATTTAACAATCATAAAGGTCGAACCATCTGTATTGATGGCCAGATACTATGTATCCTAGAAGACTTCTGAAAAAAATAGCCAGATAAAAACTAGCGTCAGTTGGATTATACAATCCAATACCAAATAAATAGATAAATAATGTGATTGAAAATGGGCACAAGATTTGAATAAACATTTTTCCAAAGAAGACATTCAGATGGCCAACAGACACATGAAAAGATGCTCAAGGTCACTCGGCATTAGGGAAACACAAATCAAAACCACAGTGAAATATCACCTCACACCTGTCAGAATGGTTAAACTCAAGAAGACAAGAAACAGCAAGTGTTCGTGAGGATGTGGAGAAAAAGGAATCCTCATGCACTGTTGGTGGGAATGTAAATTGATGCATCCACTATGCAAACAGTACAAAGTTCCTCCACAAAAAAAAAAAAAAAAAAAACCCTAAAAATAGAGATGTCTGGGTGGCTCAGGTGGTTAAACATCTGACTTGTGGTTTCAGCTCAGGTTTTGATCTCCTGGGTTCTGAGACGGAGCCCCGCGTCCAGCTCCATGCTCACCAGGGAATCTGCTTGCAGATCCTCTCCCTCTGCCTTTCCCCCTATTTGGGTTCTCTTTCTTTCTCTCCCTAAAATAAATAAATAAGTCCTTTTTTTTTAATTAAAAATAGAAATACCATATGATCCAATATCAATTACTAGATATTTACTTAAAGAAAATCAAAACACTAATTTAAAAAGATACATGTACCCCCCCCCCAGTTTGTTCCAGCATTATTTACAAAAGCCAAAACATGGAAGTAACCTTCCTGTCCATCAATAGATGAATGGATAAAGAAGGGGTGATACGCATGTGTGATGTGTGTGTGTGTATATATATAACAGAATATCACTCAACCATGAAAAAGAATGAGATGTGCCATTTGCAACAGCACGGATGAACCGAGAAGATATTATGCTAAGTGAAATAAGCCAGACAGAAAAGACAAATGCCATATTACTTCATTCTCTAGGTGGAATCTAAAAAACAAAATGAACAAAGGCAGAAAGAGACCCATGAATACAAAGAACAAATTGGTGGTGGCCAGAGGGGATGGGCAAAAACGGGAGCAGGGCAGGGGGAGGCAGAGACTTCCTGTTCCAGAATGAGGAAGTCATGGGATGAAGGGTACAGCCCAGGAGTAGTCAGTGGCATTGAAGCTGGGTTGTCTGGTGACAGACGGCCACCCCCCTCCCTGTAAGCACAGCATGAAGGTGAGAGCTAGCCAGTCACTAGCCAGTCACTATGGTGTACATGAGTACCAACCACAGTTCAATTACCCCCCCACCTCCTTGAGAGTGTGGCCAGTGCCTTGAGGACCCTTGTTAAGTTTTAGTTCTGTGCTACTTGAAAGGACGCTGTTGGAGTCCGCACCGTGGACATGATGCTGCCACTATGTCATTCTGAAAACAGGGTCAGAAGCAATCTTCATTTGAAAGTAGAGATGTTCTCTAGGCACCACCAAGCCCTCGAGTCTGTGAGTCATAAACATTTTCAATAATAGTAACAGGTTTTGTTAACTGGGAAGATGCCCTAGCCCAGACCAGGGGAGTCAAGCCTGAGACCCCACAAGAGCTTGCTCTGGGCATGCCAGGTTCCTAGCCACAAGTCCACAGCTGTCATGCCAGAGACAGCTGTGGCTCAAATGAACACAGCCTCCTGGCTTCCCAGATGGCAGTGGACAGCCACACTGAGGTGCAGGAGTCATCTGTCAGCCTCCCTGTCCTCTGCCGAGTTGTACAGTCAGCCTTTCCCACTGGGCTGAAATACGGCTTCAAGCACCTGGTGGGTGAACCAGGCTTCTGGGGACCTACAGTGACACACTGCTCCCAAGCACCTCTATTTCACACCCCGAATATGGAGCCTGGATCCAGCTTGATGTAGGATCGCCCTAGAAACAGACATCTCGTCCAAGGGCCCCTGCCCAGAGGCCTCCTCGTGCCCGCGCATTGGTCTTGGGTAGTGTCCCTGACACCTGGCCTTTTCAGTGCCCCCTTAGGATCCCAGCAGCTTTTAGAACATGCACCATGCACCTGGCCTCAGGCCAGAAATTTTGTCATGCATATTTCAACGAAAAGAAAAGGAAACATTCAAAATCAGCTACTGGGGTCTTTCCAGGGGCAAATGATGAGCTCGTGTAAAAATTAACTTTTTACTGGGCTACCTGCAGAATGATTATAGAACACCCATGAGGATGCTGCATGGCTTCTGTATACTTTCAAAATAGCATATTTTCAATATATTAATTTCTTCTTTTCTTGGTAAATACTTAGTGAGCACCATCAGCTGGGCCGCCGGGACAAATAAATGTGATTCTGTTTTCAGGAACTTTAAAATCTAATGAAGGAGGCATACACATAAGCAACCATCTGCTACATGAAGCAGATAAGAGCCTGAAAGCCAAGCTTTCATCATAGATGTTAAACTAATTACCTAAATGGATGGTGCATTTCGCTTCCTTGTCAGGATGATGCAGGCAAACCACCTGGTCAGGGACCGAATCCCAGTCCCTTCCTGGCTCCACCCCAGGTGGGTCAGAAGGCCACCCCCTCCCTGTCACAGTCCCCTGGTAGGATCGGCTGCACAGCCCAGCAGAGATAACACAGAGAGTCAGATCTGGGGATCTGGCTGGAAGCTTTGGGAAAGTGAATCATTGGCCTGTTTACGTACTCAACAACCCACTGTCTCTCATAAATGACCCCCGTGCCCTCAAGAACTCCCTGCTTTCCCGGAGCTCGGAACAAGGGACAAGTAAGTAAGCACGCACCGCTCTAAAGTGATGAAGGCCAGAGTCCAGCCAGGGGGGAGCGTTATCCCCAGCGGTGTGGCAGGGCAGCCTGACCTTGGCCATGGTTCTGCCAGACAGAGTGCCACCAGAGCACCAGGCCTGCCCAGGACGAGGAGGACAGACCAAGCCTCTGGGCACGGCCTCACCTGCTGGCCCTAGCCCTGCCCAAAATGAAGGGATGGGCACCCACAGTTCCCCTCCTGGGGTAAGTCCACGTGATGGAGTTTTCTGCCACTTGGAACTGAAAGATGCTTGCCAGGGCCGTGGTCTGGACAGTTGCATTTCTCACTGGTCTACACACAAAGTCCAGCAAACACTGAGTCCTGACAAGTGTCCCAGCGCGCAGTCACACTGCCCCCTCGCACTCAGTCCTGACCCCAGCAGCAGAAAGAAGGGACACCTCTGGGCCAGCCCAAGCCCACACGTCAGCCCAGGCGGTCACTCGGCCTCACTGCCCACGCAGACGCGGGAAGAGGATGAGGCTCGCAGTCGATGGCTGAGAAGTGCTCCGTGCTCACCTGCGCACGCACCGACACGCACACACACCGACATGCACATGTGTCGACACATGCATGCACTGACATGCACGCGCACTGACACTCACATGCACCGACACACACACGACACACACACGCGCCGACACATACACACACCGACACACACGTGCACTGACATGCACACGTGCCGACACGTGCACACACTAACACACACACCAACACACACGCAACAGGCACACATGTTGACACAGACATGCGCTGACTCGGACACGTGCACACACCGACACATGCACATGCGCAGACACACACACACACTGACACGCATACCCACGGAGACGCACACAAGCTGAAGCGCACACACTGGACATGCCGCCCCCACCAGGCTTTCCCGATGGCGCTCTCGGGTTGCCCTGGGATACGCAGACGTTAAAATAAGAACAAACTGGAGCTGTGAATCCTGCAGGCAGGGCCTGATTTAATGTCCCCAGGGAGCAGGTCATGCCCTTGGTCAACGGAGCTGGCAACTTCCATGCGGGCTCACAAGCCCCAAGAAAACGCCCAGGGAATCTGAGCAACCCAAGCCAGGGGACAACAAGACAGCAGTGATGGAGCAGGGGGGATGGTGGGTCTCAGGCCCTCAGGAGGTCACCGAGCCTCCAGCCCCACATGAGGGCCACCAGTCCTGGCACCCCAGTGGCCCGGTGAATGCATGGCCTGGAAATTCCTTCTCCCTGGCAACAACCACTAAATCGGGGACAGAACCCCAAACCATAGATTCTGCGAAAGCCACATCTCAACCCTACTCAGGAAGCCAAAAACTTACAGCTTGTCGTAGTCCCTGAAAATAACACATGCCAAAGCAATTTATTCTCCAGTTCAGGAAGCAGACTTCTCCACGTTTCTCTGCAGGAGTAACCTAACACCCCCCACGACTGTCTAACCCACAGTACTCAACAGTAGTAAAAGACCCCACCCAGATGAGATACATGACACCATTTCTTGTCCTACAGCAGTGCGACAGGGCAATAAACCTTCATAGTTACCACTTGTATCTGAAAATAAATCAGTGTAACATGTACCGTCTAAGCTCTGATCAAACAGGAAATGACCAAGTCAGCCATGCTACCTTATGCAAAAAGATCAGACAATCGTGTGGGCGTACTGAGCAATGCTCCGAGGGACAGTCCGCAGGTCATGCTGTCATCCTCTCTCCACAGTATTTACAAGTTGGGTATAATTCTTCCCAACACGTGATAAAAAAAACATCTTTAAAGCATGTCATCCTACGCCATAGAATTCAAACGAGGAATAGCAAGTATGTCTGTTTGGATGGTCAAATGCCTCTCAGAAATAGGCCGACATAAATCATTCCGTCTTTAAAAGTTACTCAACCCAAACCAGCCTGTGCCGAAAGCAGCAGCACGACAGTGGCCACAGTTGGCCGGGGGAGTGGGATCCTGCAAAAGTCACTCTGAAGCATTTTGTATGTTGAAGCCAAGCCTTTCAAGGCTCTAGGAAGTTAGTGGGGAGAGGCCCTTGGCTATGTTACTTCCAGATTGTTGGAGCTATTTTATACTTTTATAGTCCAAGACTAATCTTTATTAAAGGAGGAAAATTCAACTTGAAATTTGCTCAGTTCATTGAGGTTTCTGTTAGTGAATAGGTCCTTTATGAAGTACTTTTGAATGATTTGGGGGGGTTTTCCCAAATCAACTCTAAAAAGCAGATTTTCATGACCTCCAGTCCTTTCCCCAAAACCTCCTTCCAGGCCTGGGAGGGTCCCTGATGACGTATCTTCGGGTCATTCAGTCTGTTCTGTGCAGGTCTCCCAGGATTGGAAGAGCTGGCTCTGCTCTTGCCCACCACTCTGTGTTGAAGATCACCATGGACTGCGTGAGTTTCAGTTTGTTTTCTCCGTGTTCCCAAAAGCATCCTCACCACCTCGGCATTTCTGGGAAGTGCATTCAAACGCTATAAATACGGGTCTGTTTACTGGTTTGTTGCAGGCTCTTTCCAGACTGTCTGAACTCCGCTGCGCTACAGCACGCACCCATCCATCCCTGCTCCTTTTGCCCAACAGGCTTCACTGCTGCAGGAGCGGACCCCCATTCACCGCGCCAGGGGCACCCCCTCTGATAGGCTCCCCTCCTGCCCCAACTGATGCACGCGGAAGACTGGGCTCCCTCCAGACAAACATGGAGCAGGCTACTGAGGCAGAGAGAGTCCAGAACCAGTGAAAACCCTGGAAGGCGTTTAGCCCACACTGGTCAAGACGAAATGCCTTGACAGACCATATGGAGCCTCTTTCCCTCACAGCCTGCCTGGAGATCGAGTACGCTCAGACGATAACAAAGAATGTCCACAACACTTAGCAAATAATTACAAGAATCCATATTGACTCAAAGAACAAGGCTCTTGAAAAACAAAACCCTCGAGAAGAGATACATGACAAATATGTTTACTTAAATGAACACTCATGGGGCACCCAGGTGGCGCAGCCAGTCCCACAACCAACTCTTGATTTTGGCTCAGGTCGTGTTGATTTTGGCTCTGTGTTGAGTGGGGGGTCTACGCAGGATTCCTTGCTTCTCTCTCTGCCCCTCCCACATGTGTGCCTGCTCACTCTCTTTAAAAAATAAATACATACTTGTCATTTTATACCTCTTAGTACTTACAGAATTATGTCCAGTTACCAGGTTACGCAGGCGTATTTTTTATTCTAGATTACTAAGGCTCATCGTGTCACCAGGTTAGGGTGATTCGAAGACTACAAGGGCCTCACTATTATACCAAGCTGGACATGTTATTTATATTTGAAAGAGATGATGCTGTGTGATAATTTCTGTTACAGGATTATATTCCTGCACCTGCGTCAGAGAAGACACAGTACTGCTTCCACACATAAAGAAGCTTAGGCTCGACGAAGGAAGGGTTCGACTCTGGTGCAAATCTTCCAGCTGAGGTGGCAGCACTACGGGCCCGTGGATCCCATGGTTTGGTTTCCCGTGGCTGCTGTTAAAATGGGCTTGGTCCACACCCCCAGTCATGGTCAGACATCTCTTCTATGTATGTAGGGATTTACTGGGGAAGAGGACATGTGTCAGTGTATGAAAACAAATTCAGATGATCACTCCTAGAACAGAAGTGTGGACCCCACCTGTAGTGGACCAGAAATAGATCTTTCTTTCTTGCAACAAGAAGGGCACTTTGGAAAGGAAGGATTCAGAGGAAGCTTCTAGAGAAAATTACAAGCACTGAGCTTTAACAAAGTGAAAACAAGTCAGCCATACTCACTAAACGGAATCCTGGATCTGTAAAATTGTCATCACTTGTGTCAAATCATCACCATCAATGACTGAAATTTCTCACATACGCTTGGGTCCTTTTCTGGTGGAGATGGAAAGGAGCAGCAGCTGCCAGCCCTAGCTTATACTTTACTTACATGGGGAAAATAACTCAGTTGTGAATTGCCTTCCAATTGTGTTGTTCCCAAGTGGGGAGGGGGTACACATGACCTTCAGAGCAATGCACAATCCGGGAAACTGGTTGACAACAACCAAAATGTTGACGTTTTCATACTCAGATTATATCTCTTCTCCCTTCCAAAGGGTCTTGGAATTCATAAAGGAATCGTGGGCTCACCAGCATAATTCTAAAGCAAAGAGCTATCACCTTCTTCCATTTGTGGCTCTTGGTAGGAAGTAAAGGAGCCAACATCAGCCTACATAGCAACTTCCAGAAAGCAGGGCTCTAACTTGGAATCTATATCCTAACTTCCCTCTTGAGTTATTTAAGAGGACGGATCTGTATTAGAACACTCATCTTGACTCAGGACAGAGAGTTCTAGAAGGCAGACCAGGGAGATGTTCACATTTTTAAAAAATCAGGTCCTAAGCCCTGTTTTGCAGAATGCGGCTTGTTTTTTCTTCAAAAAGACAGAGAACACAGAGCAACACAACAAGCCCACGGTCATGGCTGTTTAGAAATATTTTTCCTCCCGTGTATCATCTTCCTGTTATAAAATTTCCCACTGATTAGAAATGTTCGTACCACACGTGTGTAATCTCTGAGATGTCAAATCTTTCAAACAAATCCTGTTCCTTGAGAGGATCTGTTGGGCTGGCACCTTGCCGAGGCTGACCCCTGGCTGGCGGCTTTACTACTGACAACTTGCTCTAAAGAGAGTAATTCTGTCTTTGGTCCATGTGGGTGAAGACCTTTGCCTTTTTTTACTCATCTACAACTCTCATTGATTTCTGGTTAGTGCTCAAGAATATCTCATGTTTGTTCATTTGGAAGTTCGTTCTGAAAGGATTATTTGAGTTTTGGAAACACTAAAACGGGGTCGGGGAGGCAAGGAGACTAGCCAACAGAAGATTCAGCGATATTCGTGTTCATGATTTCTTGCTTGTGCCTTAGATCCCACGCTGCCGGCAAGCTCCTCGAGAATTTCTCAAATGTTGGAGCAGAACAAAAAAGACCCCCTCTACCTTGACTTAGTAATAATGGGTTGCAAATATGTGCTGATGTATTTTGCTTGTACACACATTACAACACATACGCAGGAGTTAGAGAAACAACGATTTGGTCAAACTAGAGAATCTAGACATGAGATTCATTGACCATTTACTTCTACTGCTACAGATGTTGTGGCCAGAGGAAATTACTGGGAAATTATCAAAGGCCATCTGTGTGATCTCTACAAATCTTTAAATCTGCAAAGTCATTTAAACATACACTCGATGCTTGAAGGGGTCATCTCTATGGTGATCTGATCATGGACTTTAGTGTCTAAGACATCCTTCCATGGCAGATGTACATGCACTCTTGAATTTACTGAACTTTTCATAAGAGTACTAAATACACCTAAACACACAGGCTGAAAAGCACAGACTGGCATCAGCACCCGGAGAGTCAGCCCGAGACCCAGAGGGGCTGAGCCTGGACACCCAACCCGTCTCTGACCCCAGTGTCTGCACAGATATTCAGACACAGAACATCCCAGAGCACAGGATTCCGAAGAAGGATGTTCAGTGTCAAGAGCCTGATGCCTCCGAGGGTTTCAGGGAGTAAAGCACGAAGTGAAAATAAATACCACAACATCCCATCGTGCGATACGCTGTAATCAGCACGACGGGGATGAGAAGGGCGGCTCTGCTCTGCCGCACAGGAAGGGTTTTTGAAGCCCCTTTTCCTTTAAGTAGGAGTGACCTCCCATGACTTTTTAATGGTACCTCCGAGTAGGACGTGAATCATCCTACAATTTACTAATATCAACGAATCATTAGCAGTGGTCGTTTTTAATTTCTTAGCCAAATGACAAGAGCTCTATTGCAGGATCTGAGGATCTGATTTTACCGAAATGCCCCCATTTTAATTAATTCAGAGCAGTTGTCGTACAAGCTAAATTAAAATTGTGTCTGACACACAGGGCAGTATCTGCTGAAAGGAGCCTACGGCTCGTTTGGAGGAGTGACTCCTGCCCGAGACGGCCTTGAATGAGCCAGTACTAGCTGATGGTGCCACAAAATCATCACGGCCTCCGGCATCCACGGATGGAGGAGGGGGACAGTGACTTCAGGTGCAAAGCTTTTTTCACTTTAGCCAACTTCCCGGTGAGGGCAGAGTCGGGCGCCCTGCAAGGGCTGAATCCGGACACCCCCAAAGCAAGGTCAGTTTCTGAAGGAGCCTGCTAGCCCTATCTGGAAACGCACACCAGCTTGACCTGAGCCCTACACCTGATTTTATTTTATTTTTCTTGAACGGAATAGGGGCCAGGAGAGAAGACAAGAGGGGCTTTTTTAAAACCCCTTAACGGAAGAAAAGCCTCGGAGGGCGATTTCAGTCTGAGCAACAGTCTTCCAACTTTTCCTGACGTTCCGAGTGAAATCCCCGGAGGGCCGAGCCTCTGGACGTGCAGCGGCGTCTTTGGACGGGTCAGCCCGAGCTCGCCCGGCGCCGCAGGCTCTGGCCTGGACCAGCCCTGCACCCCGCGCCGCGCGGAGCCGGACCTGACGCGAGCGCGGAGGGCAGGCTGCGCTCCCGGGGGCGCGAGGGGTCCGGCCTCCCCGAGCTGCGGGGCCGGTCCGGGGCGGGCTGCGGGCTCCCGGGCGCGGACTCCGCAGGGCGCGCACTGCAGACGCGCTAATGCAGGCCCCGCGGCGCGGACCGGCTCCCGCAGCCCGCACCTCCGGCGTCCGGGGAACACGGCCCCGCCGGCCTGGTCCCCCCTCGGGCGCCAGCCCCCGCCTGTTCTCGAGCGGACCCCGGGCTCCGCCAGAACTTGGGCTGTTCCCGAAAGACTCCGCTCCCGGCGAGGCCACCGCAAACACCCGGTGAGCTGCGCCTGCCACTAGGCGGGCGCGAAGAGCCCGGCGCGCCCCGCTGCGGGCGCTGGACCCCGCGCTGCCTCCGGACGCCCCTTCCCCGCACCGCGCAGCGGCGCCTCTGCAAACCCGCGCGCGCAGGCGAGCACGAACCCCAAGCCGGCAAGTCCCCGGGGACGGGCTACTCACGAGCTTCCCCCGCCGCCGCCGGGCTCCCGGGCCGCGCCGCCCAGACCACGAGCATCCCGAGGAAGGCGGCCGCGCCCGGCTCCATCGCCCCGCGCCCCGCGCCCGCGGCGTCCGGCGGCTCCGGTGGGTCCGCCCGCGAGCTCCCGGCCGGGGTGGCGCCGCCCGCTCCGCGCTCTGCGGCCCCGCGCCCCGCGCCCCACCTGCGGCCACACCCACCGCCGCCCGCTCCGCGCCCGAGCTGCGGCCCCGCACGGCCCCGGGCGCCCCTGGCGGCGGGCGGATGTGCGTGTGCGCGCGTGTGGGGGTCCGGGGTGGGAAACGCGAGGCGGGGAAACAGCTAATGGGGCTGGAGGACCGACGTGATGGAAACTGTTGTAAAGAGGCCGTCCTGCCCTCTGAGCTCCTGTGATGATTCTCGCAGAAACCCCTCGGGGTCCCGCAGGCCAGACCGAGATGGGCATTGTGAACTGTGGCGGGGATCTGTGTCCACCTGTAGCTCAGTAAGGCAGGGGAAATTGTCTGTGTGTGTCTGTGTGTGTATATAAATTTTTTTTTTTTTTAATTTTAAACGCTCCCCCACTTGAGCTACGGGTCAGCATTTTACTATGGACAGCCCTGCTTGCAGATTTGAGGGCTAAGACCGACCGACAGATTAAACCACAGACTGCTCCTTGGCAGGAGGAATGTTGTTCCAAATGCCGAGCTGACCTTCCACCGAGCAGGTGCACTGAACAGATTTGACTGAAGAATGAACGCTTTTGAAACAACTCGTGTCTACTCTGCGTGCGCTGCTTTCCACTCCGATTCTCTCATAGCAGTTCCCCAAAGAGCATATTCTTTTTAATGATGGCGTATTAAAGGAAAAGCATATCAAAGGGGGCGGGGGCTTCACAGCATAAAGATAAAAACCAGAAGCCCACGGACGGAGAAGCATTTTAAGACGTGTGACCTGGAACTCCCCTGGCAGTTTAGCGGCCTGTCTCCTCCCCCGAAAGGGCTCGTAGCAGGTGTAAATCCCGCAGTTAAGAGCACGACGTCACAGATCAATACGGTCCTAAAACTGATCCTACTGGTGACAAACGTGCTGAGATGGGGAAACCGGCTCCAGGCAGCCTTGTGCCGCGCGAAGTGGCTGGAATACGAAAGGAACTTTAACCTTTAGCAGACCCCCCTTGCCTGAGAGCACAGCAAGCAGAGAAGGTGTTTTAATCGTTATTTTGCCTGGGAGGTCGGGAGGACAAAACCAGGAATGGAAAATGTAAATAGCTTTGCCAAAGTCATAGTACTAACAGCTGGAAGGACTGAGAATTAGACCAAATACAGAGATTCTGATCTCGACTTTATGGCTTCCTCCACCCTCGCTTGGCCGCTGGGAATCAGGAACCCTCTCCCCTCCCCCGACCCCAGCAAAAGGCAGTGACAACAAAACCTGTTCAGAAGGTGTGTTTGGAAACTTGCAAAAAAGTCACAGGCATTGCAATGACCTTCCTTCGTTCATCAGACACTTCTCCCGGGCCTGCCAGGAGTCCCGGGACTGGGACATTTTATTTCTAATTTTGTAAAGCAAATATAAATTAACGATTTACATCAAGGGTCAAATACATTTTTTAAACGACCTATAACCCAAACATGGTAAGTGTGTATTCTTAGCCTAAATAAATGGTCACAACGTTCCTCTGAAGTAAATACTAAGCCCTGTTGACAGATAGGCTGGACCTCAGAGAGGGTTAGGGGTGTGCCCAGAATCACACAGCAAGCCAGGATTGGAAGCCAGGTTCACTGAACTCTAAGAACACCTTCTCACAGAGACAGTGTCTCCATAACGGAGAAGCTGTCACCCTGTGAAAACTATACTCATTTGGAACACTGAAAAAATTTAAATTAAATTTAAAAAAAAAAAACAGTACTCAGTGATTCACAGGAAACCCATTTAGAATGCCTTGGTCAGCACCTCAGTAATTGATACCAATGAAACCAGAAAGACAGTGATGGCAAATCACTTGAGCGGGGATTATGCTGGGTCAGATGAGACCCAGCAGCAGGAGGGAGTGTGACCCCTGGGTGGCCTTCCCCCTGCAGAGCACAGCATTGAACTGTTAACAAAAATCAACTGAGTAAATTTGAAAGTCTATTTGACTTTATTAATTGATTCAGGAATCCAGCAACATCCCATCTAGCAAACAAAAGGGTGATTCCAAAGGGATCTAGAACAGGAAAGGTTTTTAAGGATGAGGGAGTCATAAACAAAAAAAGAGAAAAAAAGGATTATTTGGGGCAGGATCATCTTCCTTTAGGAAAAGGGCATCTTATTAGGTGGATTACTTCATTTTGCTTTGTGGGTTGGAGAGGACCCATGTGACAGATTACCTTTATACATTGTTGATGCTGACCAGAGAAGCCCAGATCGATCAGTTAAGACTATATTTTGGGGGGAGGTTGAAACTTTGATTAGGTAAGGTATTACACCCTGGTTTGGTGGCTTGGTCTAGCATAAATGACTCCATTTGGGGCTTGTGGTTTTTTTAAAGGATGCTGGACCAGGGCACCTGGGTAGCTCAGTTGGTTAAGTGTCTGCGTTGGTCTCAGGTCGTGATCCCAGAGTCCTAGGATCAGGTCCCAAGAGGGGGGGGGGGGGGGGGTCCCTGCTCAGCAGAAAGCCTGCTTCTCCCTCTCCCTATGCCACTCCCTCTGCTTGTGCTCTATCACTCTCTGTCAAATAAATAAATAAAATCTTAAAAAAAAAAACAAAAGAATGCCGGGCCATGGCATGACCTCCCAGGACAAGGGCAGCCAGGGTGAGCAGTGCCCAGAGCAGAGCCCTGTGAGCAGGTGACCAGTGCAGGGCATCCATTCATCCCTCTCCAGCTGTGTCCTCCAGGAGGAGACTGAGTGGCTTGCTTTTTCGGTTGTTTGGTTTGTGTCATGGGAACCACAGCCCAACCTAGAGCCATTAGGGAATGGCAGGTTTGAAGCCCCCTGCAGCTCAGACCAGCTGCAGAGATGCCTTGGGAGCCAGCAACAGCCTTGGGCCCCTGCCAGCTGCTCAACACCTGGGAGCCTCAGCCTCCTGGTCTGTTTGATGAGGTCATCTCCACGGAGGACGGCTCCAAACACTAAAGGAGAAAACATGTGCTGAAGCTTAACATCCTGTGCCTGTCCAGAGGGCACTGGATCGGGCGGGTGTGTTGCTGGGAGTTCTGGGCTGGGAGGAGAGGGCATGCCAGCCGGGGGACCGCCAACAACCGGGAGCTAACGCACTCCATTCCCTGACCCTTCTCTGTAGCTCTTTGCTATTTTAAGCAGGAACGATGAAAAAAAAATGTGGAGATGGAATCTGGCACATTGCTAGAGCTGATGATTCAGACCCCCAGACAGTGCATGCACGCTGCCGTCAGAGTTTGTACCAAACATAAAAGAGAACTTAATCTCAGCATGAGTCACAACAGAAGACAAGAAATGACTGCTCGCGTTCGGAGGGGTGTAGACACTCATGTATGTCACTGCACACGGGCTGTCTATGGAAATATTCCAAGGGAGACCGAGCCCCTAGCATTTCCTGGCCAGTGTCCTCTCTCCTCGCTGCACACCTGGGTCCCCTCTGTCCCTCAGCGGGGAAACAACCAACTTGTCTACCACAGTGAAGATTCTTCTGAAGGCTGTCCACAGACGGAAACATGATGCCATTAATTCCCCTCTTCATTCAGCAATTTCTTCCCTATAAATTCTTATTTCTGCATGTTTTATTTAAGTCTAGAAATACATTTAACTTTACCCTCATGGTGGGAACAGATCTGTCATTAAATCCTCTGAAAGTTAGAATACTGTGAATAAAATATAATAGTATTTCTATTAGGAGTAATTTTTCCCATAAGCCCCTGAGCAACAAATCCTGAAGAACAATTATCCAGAGACAGACTCCAGGGAGAATAAATGTCCCACGTGTGATATAGGGCACACTGCACAGCATCTTTCCAGGTTCTCTCTGATGAGCTGTGTTCCCTGTAATTAGTCCTTGGAAAGCCGGGTTTTTAACAGCCAAAAGGTTGTGCATCTGATTACATAAATCTCAGCTACAAGAATAGTCAACCTCATACTTCTTACAAATTCAGTCTGCTTCAACCCAGTAGGACCTTTTGTGACGACCACTGGTGTCTAAGACAACCTACAATAAGCCCCACCAAGAACTAGAGTATAAAAACAATACTGCATGGTATTCCCCAGAGTGTGGGAGGAAACATCCACATGATTACTCCCAGATCATCACACACAGTTTCCCTGGCATTCTGGCTTGGATGGAATCAAAGAAGCTTAAAATTAAGATGGCGTCCAGACTCAGGTGGCCAGCACTCCCCCAGTTCAAGCACTACCTTCCCCAACACCAACCCTTCACGTGCCGATGGGTGTCAAAGGCCAAGGCACATCCTTGGAGAAAGAAGGCAGATGCTAGGATTTCCTCCAATCACAACCCACCGGCAGATACATTCACGGAGTCAATGACATGAGTTTCCACAAACGGTTCTCTTCTTTTTACAAAAAAATTACAGCGATCTATTTGTGCTTTTGCAACCGAATTTCCAATTCTATGAAGGCATGAAAGGTACCTCTGACTTTTTTCCTTTACTATTTTGGAGCCAGGAGGAAGGAGGAAGCATGGAATATATCTTAAAGGTTTTTTTTTTCTTTTTTTCCCCACTTAAGATTAAAATCAACACCTGAGCTTGACATAAGAATTTTTAGAGTCCTCCTACTGGAAGGGCACAATTTTGAAATACAATTTTATACATTCAAACTTTAAATTGTACCTCTTTCAATATAGAAAGCTAAAATAAATTAAAAAATAAATTCATTTGGGTTGAGAGACTCGTTCACTAAATGAGCTTTTAGGGCAAAAACAAATGCCAGTTAATATACTGCGGTTTGAGGAGAGTTTGAGTAGAACCCAAAAGGGAGTTAAAATTTTTTATGAGTTTAGCTGTTGAAATTATTAGGCTTAATGGTAAAATGCTAAGAAACTCTTTTTTAGAAGCACATACTTAATCTCTAAATCATGGTAACCACAAACAAGTTAAGAAAATGTAAAAAATAATAATAAAAAAAAAATAAAAGGGCGCTAGAGTGGCTCAGTCCACTGAGCGACTGCCTTCAGCTCAGGTCAGGATTGAGTCCCAGGATCCAGCTCAGCAGGATGTCTGCTTCTCCCTCTGTCCTTCCCCCCTCGTGGTCTTTCATCGTCTCTCTCTCCCTTCCAAATAAATAAATAAAATATTTTTTAATGTAAAAAAGTCTGAAGAAAGAAGAGAAAAAAAAATGTGGGCAGTGTGAAGTCTTGGTTTTATTATAGGGTAAGACGAGGAATAATGACGTCTTGAGCATCCAATTCCAGGCATAAAACACACTTTCTAAATTTGGTTGAGAATGAAATCGGCTCTGGTCTCAGTGGACGTCTACCAGAAGGCCCTGATAGCGCCTCTATACAAGGTTTTGTATCCTGCCATCAAGAATCATAAAGTTTGCTCTTCAGAAAGTCAAGAAGCATGAACATTGCTGCATTTTTTTTTCTCTTTTAGGTTGATACTTGGATAAGAAATTGTATTGATTCTATCATCCTTTTTTTTTTTTTTTTTTTTTTTTTTTTGGCTAAAAGGTTTACCGTGCTTTAAGGCAATGATGCTCATAAATGCAATTTATGTTGTTTTAATCACTGGTGATGAAATGTTACCATTTTTGATAAATTTGTATTTGAAACTTATTTTGACAATAAAGCATGCTCCAAACTGTTGAAGAATACTGAAACTCACCATAATAATAATAATAGTAGAAGTAGCAGTAGTCGTAGAGGACAGGGAATAATAAACATTGGTGAAGAAGTAAACTAGGAGTCTTCACCCACCCCTGGCGGGAACGTATCCTGGCACAGCTGCTTTGGAACAAAGTCTGGGGGGTCTTTCAGTGGTTAAATGTGGAGTGACTATAATAGTGCGACTACCAGCTACACACTCAAGAGACATGAAAACGTGCCCCCACATGAACTTGAGCACAAATATTTGTAGCAGCATTACTAACAAGAGACAAAAGGCAAAGACAACCCAGAAGCCAGTCAACACATGAGTGGATAAATGAAATGTGGTCTATGCAGACAATCAAATACTATCTCGCCTTTAATGGGAAGGAACTTCTGATGTATGCACCAACATGCGAGAACCCTCAAGGCATTGTGCTGAGTGAAATAAGCCGGTCCCAAAAGACCAAACAGGATATGATCCCACTCCTCTAAGGGCACTCTCCAAGACAAGTGAAGAGACAGAAAGTAGATTAGTGATCACAGAGGCTGTGGGGAGGGAGCACGGGGAAACAGTGTTTCATGCGTACAGAGCTTCAGCTGGGGAAGACGAGAAAGTTCTGGAAGGTATGGTGGTGAGGGTTGCACAACATCATGAATGAAATACCCTCAAATTACATGCCTAAAAAGGATTACAGTGGTGAACTTTATGTTATGAGTATTGTATCCCAGAAAAAAAATAAGAAAGAAAATATAGCTTTGTCGATACAAAAGTTGTAACTTTAGTAGACTTACAGACCTTGATTTGGATGAATTTCAGTCATTAAAATGTTGAGTGGGGAAGAAATACTACTGAAGTGTTTGGAGGAACCTTGAAAACATGCTAAGTGAAGGTCGGCCCCAAGGACCACGTGTATGTAAGCCCATTGATAAGAATTTCTCAGAAAAGACAATCTATAGAGACAGAAACTAGACTAGCTCTTGCTTAGGGATGGGTGGGGGCAGAGGGAGTAGAACAAGAAGATAACAGTTAAGGGGAGAAAAGTTTCTTTGGGGAGTAATAAAAATACTCTAAAACGGATTGTGGCTCTGCATATACAACTCATTGAGTATATTAAAAACCACTGGACACTTTAAAGAGGTGAATTGGATGGTAGGTATCTCAAAACCATTTTTAAGGAAGAACACAGGAACTCTAAAAATACAATGAACCCATTAACATCTACTTGACCACGGCTATTGCAGACAGAAATGTGACTGACAAATGAGAGGTCACATCCATAAGCCGCTCATCAGTTCATTACTGTCCTAGTAATGCTGTCGAACAGCCTCAGACCTGAGCAGGAGACACCACCAGACTGAGCTCCCAAGCTCAAGACCATGCCGGTTCAAGCAGGTGCTCTGGTCTCACCTCGCCGGTGTTGGGGACGCCAGCCATTGGCTGATCTAGAATGGCCCCAACTGGGATGCCTCAACAAGCCCAGCCACCAAGCCCAGCACCTCTTACAATCGGCTGTGGACTCAAGAGGAGACACAGGAGAAGAAGCACGTCTGCTCCAAGCCCTTCCTCCAGCACCTTGGCGAGCACTCCACTGACCAAAGCAAATCTCACGGCCAAAGGTGGAATCAAGGGCCAGGACGGCAGATCTGGCTTCACCTTCATGCTCTCCTTATTTCTACATACAATGGTATCCGGAACTTTGAGAAGTTTTGCTTTATTTCTGTCTCATTTGATTTAAATATTAGCTGCATTTAATATTTTTATAATTCAGCTTGAACAAGGGCCACATAATTCAGGTAGATGGAAAAGCGAATCAAATCTATTTGCAACAGGCGCTCTGAAATGCCCCTGGACAATGCTGTATGTGACGTGAGCCTCAACTGTGTCTGATGCCTTCTCCTTAAAGCATCTTTGTGGCAGACGTCTTGGCTGCAAGTGTGTTCACAGCAAGCATTTTTGCTGCTCAACCAGCAGGGAAGCGATTTTGCCATAAAAAATTTAAAGGACTTAAAAAAACGGCCGGTTGGCAGTTTGGTTTGACAGTTTGGTTTCGTATCTCCATTGACATGCTGTTCTCATCCTCACAGCATGTAAATCGTAACCCCCACAGTGGCCCGCAGAGTGGCGTGATTCTGAACCGACATTGCCCATAGAACTTTGGAAGGTCTGTCGGTGGACACGTTGGCAATATGCCAAGAGCAAACAACAGTGTGGAAGGCTTTCACACACGCCATGGAACTCAGTTACAAATATGTGTCCTGGTCTTTGGAAACTGATACTCCTCTTAATGAAGGACGGAATTTTAGTGGGAAAAAATGTGATGCCCAATGAGGAGACAACTCGACAGGCAAAAAAAAAGAAAGAAAAGAAAAGAAAAGTATGAACATAGACGTTAAAGACAAGTGTTTAGGTACAATCCAGAAAATCAAATCAGTTATAAGCAGTGTTGCAGTAAATCTACCTACACACATTTTAAGTGTATTCAAACATTTTACACTTCACAGCAGAGAGTTTTGAATTTTGCTATTGATTTTTCATGTTTCGTGGTGTCCTTTTCAATGAATGTGTCTCTTTCATTTTTTGTGATTTTATCTTTTATGCCAAAATTGCCTTATGGTCAATTAGGAACATGGCAGAAGTGTTTGCTGTGAAAATGCTCACGGTCAAGATGTTTCCGGCGAAACTACGGAGAGCCCAGCTTGATGACTTGCCTTTTAATTATAGGAAATTTTAGCTTTTGCAAAGATAACTACTTTTTAAAGTGCTTTTCTAAATATTCTTCTCTTATCACTGAAATGCATTCCTGTATGTACAAAGAATAATTGGAATAGGAAAATGTTAATAACGACCCACAGCACGCATGCGCACGCACACACACACACACACACACACACACACACACACTCCCACTGCTCTTGCCTGGGGGGGGAAAGTATCAGGTCACTGATGAAACAGATGATAACTCTTTCTTTATGTGCATTTCTTTATGTTCATCTTATTTGTGTTGTCATTATACTGTGACGTCACTCTGCATCTCGTTCTGGGTTTGCACATTTTACTCCCATAGAGGCTTCATATGTGAAGAATGAAATCCTTCTCTGGCCTGTCAGTCTAAAACGACTTTGGATCCTAAATGGACCTCACATGGTCTGCCTTTAACACACTCTTTTTTGTTGTTACAGTTTCTGCAGGACGGACTGTATCAGTCACATGAAGTATGTAACAAATGCTCACCTATATAGTATTGGGCACACTTTGTATCCACAGGCAAGATCAGAAGAAAGAAATGATTATATCATTGGAGTCTTTTTTTTTTCTTTAAAGTGGTGGCTGTGACTGATTTAGAAAGGTGTGATTTAAAAGTGGTGGCTCGAAGCAGGGCTTAAGAAATTGTTCCTGCCAGGAAAGAGACCAGGCTCTGCTTCTCACTCCCTCCCCCTTCCACGTGTTTCAATTACCGGGAAGGTTAATGGTGCCAAACAGCAGAGGTATGAAGGCACCTTTCATTCCCTTCAGCGTCAGAAGCCCCCCGAGCCTCTTTGCCTTCCCTCAGCGTTTATGGGGAAAGACAGAGTGTTCTCTCCACACCAGAGAACATGAGAACTGACTGCTCACAGCCAAGCAGAACTTTGCTGACACTTTCCGGAAAACAATTCTGTCCCTTTCAGAGACAGCCTGGAACGTAATTTGAACTCGAGTGCAAAGCAGAACGTCCTTTAAGATGAGCTATGAATTCCCTTAATCTTGTGAAATCAGCAAACTGCTTTCTACGTTCTCCCTCACGTGGTCTCCAACAACGCCTTAGTTACTAATCAACCAGAGTAGACAAGTAGGGTGTCTCTTTGAATTTTTTATACTGAATTAACAAAAATAATTGGGATGTTAAAGACGAGAGGGCCACGATGGGTAGAATGCACCAGCTTGTCTGCAGCACACCAGGATGCTGTCACCACTGGTGAGTAAAGCATCTGACAGCTGTCCTTTGGGACCTGTCCTCCTGAAATACCGCCCTCCATGCAGCCTCCATTGGGATTAATCTTACGTAGAAATAATCGGTACCTGTGAGCAAGGCAGGTTTTCAGGGAATGGAAATGAACTTCTGAAGCCCAGAATCTCTCTTGTTTCAGCAAAGACTTGCTAATACTTAGCATAAGACAAAACCTTGTTCCTTTTCCTCATTATCGTTTCGAACACGTAACAAAGGCAATTCACTGAAAGGCAGGCAGTGTTGCCTTAAAATCTCCTTCCTCGGATCCTCAGCTTTGATCCCGGGAAGGACATCAAGCCCCAGGGAAGGGTGACGTGTGCAAAGAAAAGACCACTGGAGTAGGGTTGCCAGAGAAAGCGCAGCACACCTATGTAAATTTGAATTTCAGAGAATCACGTAGTATGGAAGACATACCTGTGCTAGACATAAATCTGGCAACTCTACATTAGGTGCACTGAGGAGATGGTTTTTTTTTTTTTTTTGAGGGTTTCAATTAATTTTTTATTTTTTATAAACATATATTTTTATCCCCAGGGGTACAGAGCGTATCATGCTTAGCGAAATAAGTCAAGCAGAGAAAGACAACTATCATATGATCTCCCTGATATGAGGAAGTGGTGATCAATGAAACGAGATGGTTTTTTTTAAAAAAAGGAAGTCATGGAAAGCATCAGAGATTAACACGATACTTCACAGTTCTGTCTAGGGCCAAGGTCAGCAAACTCTGGCCTGAGGGTCAAATCTGGTTTGCCCCTGTTTTAATAATGTTTTCCTGAGGAGCACCTGGGTGGCTCAGATGGTTGAGCATCTTCCTTTAGCTCAGGTCATGGTCCCAGGGTCTTAGGATCCAGCCCTGTACCGGGCTCCCTACTCGTTGGGAAGTCTGCTTCTCCCTCTCCTGCTTCCTCTGCTTGTATTCCCTCTCTCACTGTCTCTCCCTCTCTCTCTCTCTCTCTCTCTATCTCTGTCAAATAAATAAATAAAATATTTAGAAAAATAAAAAAAAATGAAAATAAATAAAAATAAAAATAAAAAATATGTTTTACTAGAGACACAGTCACATGCAGTCACTGGGTATAGTCTAGGGCTGCTCTCATCCCACAATGCCAGAGTTCAGTAGTTATGACAGATATAATATGTCCTCCAGAGCCTAAAATATTTACCATCTGACCCTTAAGAGAAAAGCTTAACCAAACTTTCCTCCCAGAAAAAAATTCCCTAAATGACAACTGCCATCCTAAATACTTAGCATTCTCATCTCTGGTGAAATGTTCCTTTCCATAGGCAGGCTCATGACTTCGAAGCTGAAAATCTGTTAGGTTATTAAATACGTGATACTGTTTTGCTCATTGGAATCAGTCATAAGAAAATCAGGTTACTTCAAGAAAAATAGCTTTGAGAAATTTTTATACATGTCGACAATTGTGTTTCAGAACTCTAGATGGCCTCATCACAAACTTATTTCTCAACACAATGAAGCAGAGGATATTATGGAAGAATCGGGGAAATCCAATCCACCCACTAATGAGATCTTCCAATCTTCAGGAGAACATTTCCTACTCAATGTGGTTCAAAGTGGCTTAAAGAAGCAATTGTTGACTCCCATGTGAATAACTATGGTTCTAAAGAATGAAGGAATCACAGAATTAATCTCCAAACAGTGAGAAGAAAAGCTGGGCTCACAAAGTCTATAATGTGTCAGTGAGTAGTTGGAAGGAAGCTACTCCTTCCTTGGGATTTTTGGAAAGTTGGATTTTTTTAAATTTAATTTTTTTTCAGTGTTCCAGAATTCACTGTTTATGCATCACTCCCAGTGCTCCATGCGATCCGTGCTCTCCTTAGTATCCAACACCTGGAAAGTCAGATTTTATTCTTCAGAACCAACACATGGTTGAAGATACTTGGTGGGTGGATAATTTGAGAGGGACCTGGGGACCAAAGTCCCCCCCTAGCGTGGATAGAGATGGCAGACAGAAACAAAACAAGGGCACACAGCAGCCCAGGTTTGAGAATCTAGCTTGCAGATAGAGTACAGAGAAGAAAATTCCATTTCTAATCAACCTGTAAGAGGTGTGCATTTAATTGTTAGCTTGTGATGTGTCCAGAGCAGGAACAAGTCTAGACTGTCATGCCTGACTGTGCAGCAGCTGCCAGGGTTCCCCGACGCAGCAACTACACAGTGACAGTGAAGGAGAGAGCCCAGACTATGGCCAGTGCCATGGCTGCAGACTGAAGAACACACATGAGGGGTTTCCTAATTCCTATGGTAAATAACCCACAGGCAACTCCTCCAGGCCATGACCTAGATTGTATACTAAAAGCAAGAAGAAATAAAGAAAGCTGCTGGTCAGCACTGGGCAGAGAAGGTCAGGTCAGTTCCAGCAGACATGAGGTTCCCAAGGGGGGCTCTGTGGACAGAGATGGTACAGAGTCCAACAAGCCTTGACATGGTGCCTTGGTGCTCTGGGCCTCACCGGAGTGCTGCAAACCTCAGTCTGCACACGTCCAACGTGGAAAATAAAATCACCTGATTTTGTAAAAATTCTTCATGGAAAATGGCCGGGGCCAGTAACATAATGATAATTCCATAAATGTGTATCATTAGTAATAGAAACAACCATAAGTGTCACCTAAGAACATATTTAATAACCTAATACAATTTGGGTCACCTACTTCTACCCCAAGGATTTAATCTATCCTGCCATAGCCTCTAATCTGTAGTGCCCCTTGCATTTGCCTGGGGGTGTCAGGATGAAATGTTAGGGGTTTGGGTCCTACAGTTTTATAGTTTCTAGTTGTTACAGATGGATGTTCCTCAAGAGTATTTTTGTATGAATAAACAATTAAAAGTGAGAAACATTCCTATGAAATGCAGATTAACTACTAGAGTGCGAGCAATTCTAATTTAAAAATGTAAGAGTTAGAAGTGAGACTTTGACCAATGTGCTTTTCAGAAGTCACTATCGGATCTTTTCACAATGGGAAACTGTAAGTTGTGATATAAACATTCCCTATGGAAATCACACCTGACAAAAAGAACTCCAACTAAACATAACGTCTCCCATCCAAACACCTTCCTTAATAACTACGTCAGCATGGAGTAGGGAAATTGTCAGATGGGACTGGAATTTGTCAGTTAGTAATTTCTCAGTGAAGCACACCTGAGTTAATCAAATGTCCAGAATGGAGCAAGGAGAGCATCTCGACAGACTCTTAGCCATAGTCAGATGCAGGGATTGTGGGAGCGTGTTTGTAGGGTTTGGAGTGTAAACTCAAATGGTTTAAGGTGGACTTTTCAAGAGGGGAATCTGTCTGGGTTTGGGAAAATCTTATGACATAAAAGTAATAATTTGGAGGATCATTATGAGCCATAAAGGCAATTCAATAGAGAAAGGATGGAATTTTCAAGAACCAGTGCTGGAGTAATTTGATCCTTATGTCAACTTTTTAAAAGAAACTTTCATTCATATTTCACACTTTATACAAAAACTAGTTCAAAATGGATCATAGACCTAAATTTAAAAGTTAAACAATACAACTCCTAGAAGAAAATATAGAAGAAAATTTTTATGACCTTGAATTAAGAAAATATATCTTTTTTTTTAATATTGTATTATGTTGGTCACCGTACAGTACTTCATTTGTTTCTGATGTCATGTTTCATGATTCCTTGTTTGCATAGAACACCCAGTGCTCCATGAATCCATGCCCTCCTTAAGGCCCATCACTAGGCCAACCCATCCCCCCAACCCCTCCCCTCTGAAACCCTCAGTGTGTTCCTCAGAGTCCACAGTCTTTCATGCTTTGTCTCCCCCTCTGATTCCCCTAATTCACTTTTCTCTTCCTTCTCCTAATATCCTCCATGTTATTCCTTATCCTACACAAGTAGGTGAAACTGTATGATAACTGACTTTCTCTGCTTGACTTATTTCACTCAGCACAATCTCCTCCAGTCCCATCCATGTTGATGATCAATTTGGTTATTCATCCTTTCTGATGGCTGAGTAATATTCTATAGTGTATATGGACCACATCTTCTTTATCCATTCATCTGCTGAAGGTCATCTTGGCTCTTTCCATATTTTGTCTATTGTAGACATTGCTGCTATGAACATTGGGGTACAGATGGCCCTTCTTTTCACTACATCTGTATCTTTGGGGTAAATACCCAGTAGTGTAATTGCAGGGTCATTGGATAGCTCTATTTTTAGGTTTTTAAGGAATCGCCACACTGATTCCCAAAGTGGCTGCACCAACTTGCATTTCCACCAACAGCATAAGAGGGTTCCCTTTTCTCCACAACTTGTCCAACACTTGTTGTTTCTTGGGATTGGGCAAATATTTCTTAGATATGACACCAAAATCACAATATATAAGAAAAATCAATAAATTAGATTTTAACAAGATGAAAAATGTCTGTTCTTTGAAAGAAGCATTCAGTTAAGAAAATAGGAACAGAAATCATGAACCAGTCAGAGATACTTGCAAATAACAGATTTTATTTTTTAAAAAACTTATATAATAGAGATAAATATTGAAACTCAATAATAAAATCTGAACAGACCAACTTCTGGTAAGGAGACTACGTTAGTATACACAAACCTCCCAAGAACAACAACAGAAAAGTCCAGGACCAGACAGCTTCATTAGTGAATTATACTGAACATTCAAAGAAGAAAAATACCAATCCTCAATCTCTTCAAAAAACAGAGATGAAGGGAACACTTCTCAATTCATTTTATGAAAAATAAAGTCTCCTGATACCAAAACCAGACAAAGATGTTAAAAAAAAAAATTAGAAGTCAACATCCCTGATGAATATGGACATGAAAATTCTCAAAAAAAAAAAAAAAAATTAACAAAGCAAATGGAACAACACATGAAACGGATCATACATCATGACAAGTGGATCTTATTCCAGGTACAAGACAGCTCAGTACCTGCAAACCAATGCATGCGCTTCGCCACATTATCAAAGAGATGGACAGACCATCACACGGCCTCCCAGTAGACATAGCAGAAACGTCTGACAGTGCAACATTCATTCATGATCAGTGTCTCAGAAAATGGGCCTGGAAGGAGTGTAGCTTGAAAAAACCAGGGATGAACCTTGAAGACACCATGCCACCACAGTAAATGCGACAGAGAGATGCAAATAAACGATCTCATTTACATGGAGTCTGAAAGCAACAGACACCGAAACAGGAGCTTGTGCATGTGGAGAACAGACTGGGGCTGCCAGAGTGAGGGACTGTGGGGACAGGAGCAGGCAAAGAGGGGTCAAGACCCAACAACTTCCAGGTGTAAAATAACTAAGTCCCCGGTGCATGATGTACAGCACATAGATTATGCTTGATAATGCTGTGTCATAGATTTGGAAGTTGTTAAGAAAGCAACTCGTGAGGGGTGCCTGGGTGGTTCAGTCAGCTGGGCACCTGACTTGGGACCATGGCTCAGGCCCTGATCTCACAGGCTGCAGGATCCAGCCCCGGCGGAGCGGCTGTGTGGGCTCCTCACTCAGCAGGGAGTCTGCTTGAGATTCTCTCCTTCCCTTCCCCTCTGCCCCTCTGCCCACTGGAAAGGAAATAAATAACTGTTAAAAAAAAAGTAAGTAAATTTTTAAAGTCCTCATCCCGGGGCGGAGGGGGGGGACTGTGTGCACTCTGCATGGTGTGGGTTTAAACTAGACTTACTGTGATGACCACTCTACAATATGTACAAATATTGAATCATTCTGAAGCTAATATAAGGTCAAAGTGTATCAATTATGACTCAATAAAAAATAATAATTGAACAACCAAACTTTTTAAAAAGGGGACAACTTTGAAAAGAAGCTTCCCCCAAGATGGATAGAATGCTGACTAGCGCAGGAAGAGATGCTCCGAGTCATAGACATTAGATGTCAAATTCTCCATGCAACACAAACCAAACTACAGTGGCAGAACGTAGATCAGTGCTGGTCTGCTGATGAGCATGGCAAGGACAGGGAGCATAAATGTTTATAAAGGAGCAAGAAATATCTTTGGGGAGATAGTTATATGCTTATTTTCTGGACTGTGAAAATGATGAGATAGATATATATCTATCTATAGATAGATAGATATCAAAACTTGTCAAATCATACACTTCAAAACATTCAGGTTAGTTCATTTCAATGATACCTTACTGAAGTTGCTTAGAAAGAAATACATTCCTACCAAAAAACAAAACAAAACAAAACAAAAGAATATAAAAATATTAGCCAATGAGCATTATGATTCTTACTGTTGGAATTCCAAAGGCACATGGTCAGATGGTACTTCTTCAATGAGATGTTCCAAGATGTCCTCTGTGCTGTGGGAAAACAAAACAAAACAAATCAATCTTCTAAGAAACATTTCAAGACCCCAGGTCACACACCCCACTTATTTTTTGTGTGCTATGCTGCTCCGCCGCCACACACACCAATCGCATAAAAGGAGAGAGAAGACCTGGAGCTCAACAGTGGCGTAGAGAAGGAGCAGCCTGTCCCGTGGCTCCTGAGCAACCCAGCCCAGGGAGCTGATGGAAAAGTGGCTGTGGAGTGTGTCTTACACTTAGAAAAACAAACCACCACACTAAGCACAAAGTTTGTAGAATTCTAGCACTAAAATGAAAACAGGAAGCCCACTGGAATTCAATCTTGAGAATGACAGCATCCAGCAACCTATCCTCCTTGTGGACACGTGGTGGAATTAACATAATGTAACTTCACTAATAAACACTCAGAAAGGATTCCTGACAATGGGAGCAAAACCGGTGCTTCCTGTCATAGGGCAGAAAACAGATCCTTCCTTCTCCATGTGTTGGAAGGAGCTGAAATATTAGGGAAGGGGATCAGGATATGCCACCCCCCAAAATATGCCTCGTTAACCTCAAGACTGTTCTGAGCTAAAGGCAGTTGAAAATCAACAGAGGCAGCCTAAAATCAGAGTTGTACCTTCCCTTGAGAGAGGGTATCTGCTTCTGTACCAGGCAGAAGAGAGGGTCTGTGCTGAGATGCGTCCATAAGTAAACCTTACCAAGATAACTCTTACCCGCCATATATTTCTCTCATCCATTTCCTAGGCACTTACCTACCATGTATCATCCCTCAAAGCCCAAACCTCCTTTCCTTTGTTAAAAATAGATATAAGCCCCCGTGTCTAACTGTTTCTTTGAGTTTCACTCCCTTTTTGTGGATTCTCATACATAATAAAAGATTAATAAAAATTGTAAATCTTATCTCCCATTAATCTGTAGCTCGTTAGTTTAATTTGCACTCCTCCCAGGACAGAGCCTAAGAGGGTGGAGGAAAAGGCTTTCTTCTGTAACATTGGTGATAAAGGAGAAAACGTGTTTCAGTGGTGAGATAAGAATAACCTTGGAGTTGATCAAATCATCACATTGGTCGCAGTGGTCTTCTATCCTGAGCACTGTCTCTTCGTATTTGTCTTGCCTCTGCCTTTTAGGATACCTGGGAGAGCTACAGTGTCTGGGAACATCATCTGCTTTCTGCAACCTGAGTCCTATATACAGGTATTATTTTAAAAACTATTTCTGGGGTGCCTGGGTGGCTCAGTGGGTTAAAGCCTCTGCCTTCAGCTCAGGTCATGATCCCAGGATCCTGGGATCAAGCCCCACATCGGGCTCTCTGCTCAGTAGGGAGTCTGCTTCCTCCATTCTCTCTGCCTGCTTCTCTGCCTACTTGTGATCTCCGTCTATCAAGTCAATAAATTTTTTTAAAGATTTTTATTTATTTGACACACAGAGAAATCACAAGTAGGCAGAAAGGCAGGTAGAGAGAGAGGAGGAAGCAGGCTCCCCACTGAGCAGAGAGCCCGATGTGGGACTCGATCCCAGGACCTTGAGATCATGACCTGAGCCGAAGGCAGAGGATTAACCCACTGAGCCACCCAGATGCCCCAAATAAATAATTTAAAAAAAAATTTTAAAAATTTAAAAAATTTAAAATTAAAAACTATTTCCATACTTCCCTTTAAACATGTTCAAAGTAAAGCCATTAAATTCATGTTTTAAGCATGATGGCAGCTCAGCACACATGGCAGACCCTTGAGAAAGCACAATGTCCCTATGGATTTCGGGTATGGTGTTAATATGGGCCTCAGGATTGTCAGAAGACAGAAAGCGCTGCGCTGCCTCGTGTCAGCCAATGTTTCACTCTCTCCAATGATGCAGCTCCCGGGAGCCTGTGACATTTCACCAATACCATGCTTTCTGAGAGAAGCTTCTGCCCTCACTCAGGGTCACACCCTACTTAGTCTGGCTTTTTTATTTTTAAATCATGGGAACAGTTTCAAGATTCACTGTTACAGTGGGGCAGCTGGAGAATACATCTGGGAACCCCCTTCCCAGGAACACGTAGTCTCCAGATACTTGTGGGTCAGATGAGCAAGAGAAAACCCCTTGTAAATTGGCATTAAGAAAAACTATCCAAACACCTGGGGAGAAGCTAAAAGATTTCAGATTGCTCTTTGTCAGGGTCAAGCTAAAACCTGATCACCAGGTCTGCCTGAGGGTTATCTGACTCTCCAGGTGTGCACTTTTGTTCTTTGTTTGTCTTGCTGTTTAATATTGCCAGTGCTGTGTTAGAACTCTGGAAGCCTCGGTCCTCACTTGTAGAGAAACAATTCTTGTCCAGCAGCAATCCAAAGGAACTTTGTCCAGTGGATACAAATGATTCCTGTCTGAGAAAAAAAAAAAAAAAAAAAACCCAAAGTTTAGGATTTTAGCTGGTTTTCACTACAGAAGCTTAGGTAGTTTTTTACGTAAAATTAATGATCTTATGGAAGAATTCTTTCTTCCGGCTCCTGTAAAGGCTTTCACTCCATCCCACTCTCTCCAACCAGCATTACCATCATGCCGGTTCTCTTATTAATGAGCTAATTAAATCTCTGACATATACTCATTTTATATTTGCATGAGAGTCATGGGTTTAATTTTTGAAAATTGTACTTTAACAAAGAGCCAGAGTGAATCATACTGCATGAGCCAGTCAATAAACCATGGTGCATGAGGGAGGGTCACCTGCATGGGTGCACACACAGGAGAACACCAGTTACTTTCAAGCAGGAGCTCTGCAACCTATTCCTTGTTTTCATCTGGGTTCCTAAGAGCCAGGATTTTACAACACCTAGCATATTTGTTATGCTTCTCTGTTAAAAACTCTTAGATCCATATTTGTTGTATGCCATTGTAATTTCAGACTCCTGTTTCTCCTAGGGTAGTCAAAGCCCAGCACTCTGTGTGCAGGTCTGATAATGGGCTCTCGTGTGAAGTGAAGATGTGAGCTAGAAAGTTAGAGCCTAAATCTCCATCTTTCCTGAATGCTGGGACACTGTCCCTCAGCACCACCTCCCCGCCCTGGCTCTTCCCACTGTTTTCCCAGAAGAGAACAATCTTGCCTTCCCTCTGGTCCTGGGGAGGCTGCTTGCACACCTCTGCATCGCTCCCTCCCCAGAGCTGTCCTCCTCCAAGTCCCAGCATCTTCTGTAAAAGGGCTCTTTCCCTTGCAAGCAAGTTCATTGTAACTGCGCTGACTGCTGGATACCGTCAAAAAGAATGAATCAAATACCTGAAATGGAGATATTTGCAACTGGGAGGGAAAGCTAGGAGGAGACTGATTTCCTAAGTGCATTCGCTAATTTTTTTACTTCCAAACAATATTGTGTCCCTCCACAACCTAGCACCTGTAGACCCGGGAAGACGAACTTTAAATAAACAAAGATTCAGTGTTATTCAAGTCAAAGGATGCATTCTACTTAGTATTTTGAACCAGAACAAGGGTTGAACTTCATCCAAAGATCACTAAAGCATCCCACCGGTCCTCAAGAAGGCCACAGTGCAATGGAGTTGACAGACCTCTACCAGAACATAGAAGATAGTGTTCGTAAACATTGCAGAGGCACAAACCAGCTTAAATTAAGGCATAACTAGGGAGAAACACATGACTTAAAGGATCTAGAAAGTCTTTCAAGGGCTGCGAAATTTTAGCTGGGCTTTTAGCATTCGATTAAAATTAGGGAAGTCAAAATTGACATGGGGAGAAAGCCAGCTGAGGAAGCAGTGTGTCAAAGAACAAAGAGCCTGGTTCTTTTCTGTGCCCCCAAAAGCGTAATATTCAGTGACAGTCATTGCTTAGGTATGATGACTCAAAAGACTTATTTTTACTAAAAAAAAAAAAAAAAAAAAGTTGGGAGAGTCTGAAGCTCTATTTAAATGGGATTCCCTCAAAAATGGTATCACTTTGTGATTTTAATTCAAGGAGCATTTCTAAAGGTCCTCCTGTTTAAAGATCCACAGAAAGAAAACAGTGATTTCCCTGATTTCAAGGCAACCTCGGCTTCCCTCCCAGCCTCACCCCAGGCCACACCTGCTGCCATCTGGGCAAGCATCACCCCGTAACACCCAGGAGCCATCAGAACCCGAGGCAGGAGTTGCAGCTGTGTGTCCCTGAGGAGGCACCGAGGGAAGTGGGCAGGAGCGTCTCCCACTTCTCAGACACACCAGGATGATTTGGCATTGTCTTTCATCTGCTTGAATCGCTTCCAAAATCACTCATCATTCATAAATCATGAAAATCCCAAAGGTCGCAGACAACCTGGAGAACTGAGAACCAAAAGAGGCAGCTCGCGGTCCAAGTTTGACAAATGACTCTGTAATCTGGGGTGTTTCCCATTCAGGCAGGTGTGGCAGGCAGGGGCACATCTGGGTCTGCAGCTCCAGGGAGAGGCTGCAGGAATAAATCCTGGAACCTCAGAGAACACACTTACAGGACGCCAACCTCTCAAACTCAGGTGAAATTTTACGGGATTGTAAGGCCCCCAAGAGAGGGGTCTCGACGGAGGACAAAGGCCTCCTCCCGTGAGATCTCACTATTTACAGGAGGGCAGGAGAGACCACGGAGAAGGGCATCTGGGGAAGGCAGGTGGGAGCACACAGGACTCTTGAAGACACTGAGACCAAATATCCAAATGGCCCATGGCCAGACCATAAGCAAAAATCACTGACTCCAAACCTCTGTGACGTGCCGAGGAAGCCAGCCCCTTCTCTCTACCTGGCCCTGTAAGGCTGCCCGCTGTAAGGCAGACCCGTAACTCTGTGAGTAATGCAGGAAGCCCGATAATAACTTCCATAACGGTGAAGCTGAAACAGCCAAGAGCTGGCTGGTAACTGGCAGCTTTCCTGACTTTTGGTCCCACGTCCACCTTAGGACCAGCCAGAGAAAGCCATCCATGCTCCCCAACCCCCACCCCCCGGGATGTGCACCTGCTCGTTAGCTGCCCCCAGCGGCTTCTGCTCAGGGCTACCCTAAAACTTCCTTTTGCTCCACCAGAAGGTTCTCCCACACGCCCATCTGCCTTTAAGTCTCTGCCACACCCAAGCGATGGGGGCTGACTCCCTCGCTGGCACGGGCTCTGGGTAAAAGCTTGTCCTCCTTTGGCTGGTTTTATCTTGGCTTCCCCGCACAATAGGCGAACATTTTCAGAAGGTCAGAGTGTTTAGCTGGGTGTGTTCCCGTACACAGGCTGAGTGTGACGACGCAGGAACATGTCCCTTGAGCTTGGCAATATGGAGGCCGTGGGCGGCCGTGACTTTGCAGGAGCACTGGGACACAAGCCAGATCTGAGAAAGGTGGCGGGAGCACCCAGGACTGGAGAGAGTGGACGCAGCAAACATGGGTGACGATTTTGAAAACACTCTCCCGAGGAAAAGAAAGGGAATTCAGAAAGTAGAAGTGTGGAAATGGGTGGTTTTACAATGGATATTTTAGAAGATTCCAGAACATGACTATATTGTGTCGGGGATAAGCTGGTTTAGAGAGGACTTCTGGTGATTCCAGACAGAGCACAAGTGATTGAAGACAGGAGGTCATGATGCGGTGAGGGGACAAGGGACCCAGAGCAGGACAAGGGGCCAGAGCAGGAGCAGGAAGGCAGAGGGGAACTTTATCCTTCAAAGGGTTGGCAGATGATGTGGGCAGTTGCCAGTAAGAGGAGGACCTGGGGAGAGAGAATCTGCCAAGTGCTTCTATTTTCTTAATGAAGTAGGAGGTAAAGCCACCAGTGGAGGGGGAGCGGGGGGCTCGTTGGCGGGGAGCTGTCACAGACATGGAGCGAGACGCCCGCTGGAAAGTGTGCTGGGATCCCAGCACGCTGGAATGTGGCTGGTGAGGACCAAACACTTTGGGAGAGTCTGGTGAGCTCAGTGCCTAGATTCGCTCCTCCTGTTTTGTTCACAGGAAGGTCTGCATTGGTGCTAGGTGGGGCTCGGTCCGGTGGGGAGGCAGATACGGGGAAGCAGAAGGGATCTAAACTGGGGGGGGCACACGCCAGGAAGGGAGCCTAGTGCCCATCGATGGCAGAGACTCATCTAAACAAGGAGGAAAGAACTGTTGGAAACCAGTCCCAAAATGTGGGGTCTGGCTTCCCAGGGACACAGATGACCTTGATGCAGAGACACTGAAGTAGTTGAGCTGGAAGGGTAGAAAATGTAGCTGACACTTGGAATATTGAATGAGGGGGTGTTGGAAATGGTGCTCCATGCACTGGGGATCCCAATTCCGAGGTGGTGACACACAGGAAGCTGGCGGAGGTGAGCAAAGCCAAGGACAGGGAAGCAGGACGCACTGAAGTAGTGAAAGTATCACAGGCTGGGGCACAGGTGTTGGCTTCGACTTCCAAAGCTCAGGGTGCAGGAAATGTTAGAGGATTTTATGGGTCTTTTTCCCCCTATAAACGAACCTGGGTGAGATTCCAGGCTCCAGCTCGGGAGAGGATGAAACCCATCCTACTTGTCCTGTCTGTCCCTTCCAGCTCCAGTGCCACACCAGGGCTCCTGCTGCCCCCACCCCCGTGCTGAGTTCCAGGAAGCCCATCCTTGTGCCTCTCTGCAGGTGCACACAGCACATTCCTTCTGAGATCTCGTCACCTCCTTGGCTGCCGCTGTCCCTTGCCCCGATGGTTCCCCTCTACCCTCGCCCTCAGACACACCAGAGTTGCTCCTGAAGACAGGAGGCCTGGGGCTTCTCCTGTGCGGCGGCCAGTGTGGGGCTCCAGGTGATGTCTGACGGAGCTGGATTACCAGAATAAAATGAGAGAGGAGGGGAAGCATGGGCAGCAGAAGCACGACTTAATGTTTCCATAAATTATTCTGGGAAAATTCCAAAACTATTCTTGGTGTTGGTGATTATATCTCCCATACTCTGAGTATAGTAAGTGTATTCCAAAGTGTAAATTGACATCTGTTGAAATAAGCAAATAAAGGCATTTTAAGTCTCATTATGACTTTTCAGATACCTGTACAGAAAGTCTGAGCACACAATGGCTCCATAATCAATTATTATTTATTTTACTTATTCATTACTTTTAGTTCAAAAGTCATTAGAGAGTAATTTTCTTTCCCACTGACCTATTAACAGAAGCAAACAAAAAGGAAGCGTGATTTACTTGGAGCTTGTGTTCACTTCAGGAGGCGGAGGGAATCACCGCGCGTGCATGCAGTCACTGACGTCCCCCACCAAGGGGGCCAGGCGGCCGCGGTGTAATCACAAGAACAAAAGCTATTCTCATGGTGTTGTTTATATTGGACCAAATAACAATCCACCAAATCTAGAAACTGAAAGGCAATTTACTTCTCAGGAGGCGTCTGCCTCCCCATCCCCATCTTTGTGGATTCCTGGGGTTAATTCATTCTTCTCTGTCCTTTAGAAGGAACTGGACGAGAGCTGTAAATAAAAAGCATGCCCTCAGTACTCCACCGTGGCTTGGCCCTCTGTAAGACTGTCCCACTGCTGTTCATTTGGCACGGTGCCCCCATCCTCCCGTGGGATTGGGGGATCCTGACAGCTGCCGGGAGCTCCCAGAGAACCTGCTGGGTGTCACAGTTCCAGGATCATGACAGGTAAATGGATCATAAACAGGAGGTGTTAAGCTGTGCCCAGTATTCTCTAAAATAAAAGTAATCATCAGAAAATGTATACATACGGTGCAACACTGGGAAGGGCTTTGCAGGGGAGAGGCCGGGTGCCTGCCAGGCCTCTGGGACAGGGAGGAGTCCTGCAGAGCCTGCCTGAGGCCTCCAGACTCCGGTCCAGCTCGGGGTGCTGCTCACAACTGCGGAGGCCCCTTAGACACTGAGCTTCCTTTTTATTAAAAGAATCTTAAGTACTGAATTCTGGAACACTGAGAAGAAATTTAAAAAATAATAATAATAGTTAAGAAAAAAAAGAGAATGTTAAGCACGGAGACCAATTTAGATTTTCCCTGGTTGAAACGGATGCTTGGTGCCCTCCTTGAACCCCAGGGCTCACTGGTTCATGCATCGGCCTGACTTTGATTTACTTCTACTCAGGTGGATGGGTTTGTTAACAAAGGGTATTTAGTGAGCATTAAAATAGTCATCCAAAAAGAATATAAATAACACACTTCTGAAGCTAACCAGAACCCAAAAAGTAAAACTGTTGCCAATGTACCTTCATAATGTCCCCCTTTTACCGACAGGAGCACCGGCTTGGGAAGTCTTCCTCGCTTTCCCTGGAAAGTCTCGTGTGTGGTATGGCCCTTTCCTACCCTCTGGGGTGTGCGTGTGCGTGTGCGTGTGTGTGTGTGTGTGTGGTGCCATCATTTCTCACAACCAAACCACACTGCGGGTAGAAATCCGTCCCGTCTCTGCACATTGTTGGAAACAGTTAGCACTGGGAGTTGGGCTGGGCAGCTCCTCAGTGAAACATCCAAGTCTTGATTCGGGCTCAGGTCCTGACCTCAGGGTCCTGCGATCGAGCCCTGCGTCAGGCTCCGTGCTCCATGCGGCGTCCGCTTGAGACGCCCTCTCCCTCTCCATCCCCCTCCACCCCTCCCCGCAGTCGTGCAAACGCACCCCCACTCACTCTCTCTAATAAATAAGTAAAGGAAACATTTTCAAAACGTGCCTATTTTACATGGCTCTTATGAAGTGAAAGTCAAAAAAGCCAATGTAAGTTCTCCAACTTCGTAGGTGTCCTGTGTTAAACCTTAGTTTGCACAGCCTCTCCTCTGCTCAGAGACACGCCCCGCAGCTGAGGCTGAGTGGGTTTAGGAATCCCGAACTCTGGAAGGATTCTCCATTAAGTATGCTTTCTTCCAAGACAAGGAAAGGATAGCAGCAAGCGTGTGCCGTTGTACTGGGAGCCTGGGAGCCTGTAAGGAAGGCTAGGTGAACTGCAAAAGTCTTTGTCTTTGATTGACATGATTTGGATGGCCCCAGATAAGATAAGCCCAGGACAACAGCCACCACCAACCCCACAGGAGCGTCCCAGGACACCTTCCTCCCTCCCGACACCCCCGGCAGCGCAGCTTCCTGCTTCCTCTCACCCACACTTGCGGTGATGAAGGTGACAGCCACCAGTTCCAAAGTTTGCAACCTGTCCCTGTTCCATTATTTCACACTCATAACACACATAAAGCAACACAAAACTCAAGAGCATACATGAATAAAAAAGCTATTCCTGTGTCAAAACAGACTTTTCAAAACCAAAGGAGGATCACAGTAAGAAAAGAACTGTTTTAGTTCAGGTTTCTCACGAAGAAATCCTGTACTCCTAGACGTGAGGCTGAGCCCCACCGGACGGACCTGCCTGTCAGCGTGAGCGGGAGCCATTAGAGGAGATGCCCTCAAGCTTGTCTAATGCATCATGTGAGTATCGACGACCAGAGTATGGATTTTTTTCATTATTTTCAAACTATTCTTCCTTCCGAAGCTAAACTTACGGATCATACTTTCAGTATCTATGGTATTGCAGTAATTTAATTATAGATTATTAATACATGTAAGTTACTTTGTTGATTAAGACCCAGGGACAAAAGTCTGTGGTCACCAGAGATTCATCCCAAGGGAAGTCCTTGCTCATATTGAAAATACAAATGGACCAGGCCCTGAGGCTCAGTCAGTTCAGCATTGGACTCTTGGTTTCAGCTCGGGTCATGATCTCAGGGTTGTGGAATGGAACCTGAAGCCCAGCTCCCCGCTCAGTGAGAGTCTGCTTGTCCCTCTGCCTCTGCCTCTCCACCAAGCCTTTTTCAAATGAATAAAATCTTTTTGAAAAATGTGAATGGGTCGTGCCTCCATAAGTGTTACATTAGGAATCATTATTATTGAAATTAATAAAAGTTAACATGGAATCGGTAGACCACCAATGAGACTAAAAAATATTTTCACAATGAGATATCACCTCACACCAGTCAGAATGGCTAAAATCAACAAGTCAGGAAATGACAGATGCTGGCGAGGATGCGGAGAAAGGGGAACCCTCCTACACTGTTGGTGGGAATGCAAGCTGGTGCAGCCACTCTGGAAAACAGCATGGAGGTTCCTCAAAATGTTGAAAATAGAACTGCCCTATGACCCAGCAATTGCACTATTGGGTATTTACCCTAAAGATACAAACATAGTGATCCAAAGGGGCACGTGCACCCGAATGTTATAGCAGCAATGTCCACAATAGCCAAACTATGGAAAGAACCTAGATGTCCGTCCACAGATGAATGGATCAAGAAGAGGTGGTATATATACACAATGGAATACTATGCAGCCATCAAAAGAAATGAAATCTTGCCATTTGCGACAACGTGGATGGAACTAGAGCGTATCATGCTTAGCGAAATAAGTCAAGCAGAGAAAGACAACTATCATATGATCTCCCTGATATGAGGAAGTGGTGATGCAACATGGGGGGTTAAGGGGGTAGGAGAAGAATCAATGAAACAAGATGGGATTGGGAGGGAGACAAACCATAAGTGACTCTTAATCTCACAAAACAAACTGAGGGTTGCTGGGGTGAGAGGGTTTGGGAGAAGGGGGGGGTTATGTACATTGGGGAGGGTATGTGCTTTGGTGAGTGCTGTGAAGTGTGTAAACCTGGTGATTCACAGACCTGTAACCCTGGGGATAAAAATATATGTTTATAAAAAATAAAAAATTAATAAAAAAAAGAATAAAAAATATATATTTTCAAACTACATAGTTTTAATGAAACAAGCAAAACACAGCATCTGCCTTGTGTGAAAACAAATCAAAGAACAGCTTTTTATACCACATTCAAAAGATAATTCTAAATACCAGTTTGTTACATATTTCTTTTTTTAATTAATTAATTAATTTAATTTCAGCATAACAGTATTCATTATTTTTGCACCACACCCAGTGCTCCATGCAATCTGTGCCCTCTATAATACCCACCACCTGGTACCCCAACCTCCCACCCCCCACCCCTTCAAAACCCTCAGGTTGTTTTTCAGAGTCCATGGTCTCTCATGGTTCACCTCCCCTTCCAATTTTCCCCATCTCCCTTCTCCTCTCCATCTCCCCATGTCCTCCATGCTATTTGTTATGCTCCACACATAAGTGAAACCATATGATCATTGACTCTATCTGCTTGACTTATTTCACTCAGCATCATCTCTTCCAGTCCCGTCCATGTTGCTACAAAAGTTGGGTATTCGTCCTTTCTGATGGAGGCATCATACTCCACAGTGTATATGGACCACATCTTCCTTATCCATTCGTCCGTTGAAGGGCATCTTGGTTGTTACATATTTCTATAATTATTATATATTTGTAATTTTTTTTATTTTTCAAAAATATGGCAGTGCTCCAGAATTCCAAGAATCAAATGGTATTTGTGTATTTTGGGTACTAGCCCTTTATCAGATACATGTCTTTGCAAATATTTTTTCCCAGACCATGGTTTGACTTGTCATTCTGTCAATAGTGTCTTTCTGTTAGAGCAGAAGTACTTCATTTTAATAAAGTTTGACTGATTTTATATTTATTTCCATGATGTATTTTAAGTTAATATATGTGAAAGGTATAAAGTCTTTGTATAGTTTTTTGTTTTGTTTTGTTTTGGCATACATATACATTTGTTCCGGCGCCAAAACTCACACGAAGAGAAAGAGACAATCTGAAAAGGCCTTGATCTACTAAAGAATTTGAATCAGTCATTAATAATCTACCAAACAGAAAACACTAGGGCCAGATGGGTTCATTGGTGAATTCTACCAAACATTTTAGGGGATAAAATTATGCTGATTCAGTAAAATCTCTTCCAAAAAAATGGAACCAAAATGAATACTTGTAAATGTATTCTACAAGATTAACATTGTCCTAAAATCAAAAATGCATAAAATATTATTTAAAAAGGAAACATTCAGACAAATATCTTTCACAAGTATAAAAACCAAAGTCTTCAATAAAATATTAGCAAATCAAATCTAATAACATATGAAAAGAACTATATACCAGGACCAAGAGGGATTTATTCCAGGTATGCAAGACTGGTTCGATGTTAGCAAATTGATGAGTGAAATTTGCCATTTCTACAGGCTAAAGAAGAAAAACTGAATGATCGTATCAGTAGATGTGGAAAGAGCAATTGACAAAGACATAAAAAACATACAGATTGGAAAAGAAGAAATAAACTGTCTTATTTCCCAGATGACATGATCATCTATGCAGAGCATCTTAGACAACCAACAAAAAATTCTGGTAACAAATAACATTTATGGCGAGATTGCAGGGTATATTTTCATATATAAAAGTTGATTGTTTCCTAATATACCAGCAATGTACACTTGGCTTTTAAATTAAAAACACATCATTTACATTAGTACCAAAGGAATCAGATACTTAGGCATAAGCCTAACAAAATAGATATAAGATCAACATGATCAAAAGGACATTTAAATAAATGGAGAGATATTTCACCTCACTTTTATAGGAAGATCAAAAACTGTTAAGGTGTCACTTCTCCCTAACTTGGTCTATTGATCCAATGAATCCAGATCAAAACCCCAGCAAGTTATTTTCTGGATATTGACAAACATATTCCAAAGTTCATATTTAAAAAATGGAAAATCCAGCACAATATTGATGGAGAAGAGCAAAGTCGAGGACTGCCACCACCCAACTTCAACACGCACTCTAAAATTACAGTAATTAAGACCATGTGGTATTGGCAAAAGAATGGATGATGAAATCAATGGAGCTTAACAGAGAGCCCAGAAACAGGCCCACGCAAAGACAGTCAACTGATCTTTGACAGAGGAGCAGAAGCAAGGCTGCCTCTCACAAAAATTAACTTGAAAAGGGTCACAGACCTAAATGTAAAACACACCGCTATTTAACAGAGGAGAAAAATCCAGGTCATCCAGGGCTGGGCAATGATTTTTAGACACAACACAAAAAGCACACTTCTTGAAGGGAAAAACTGATCATTTGGATTTCACTAAATTAAACACTGTTAGAAAACCACAGACCGGTGGGCCTGCAAAATGGTATGGCTGCTTTGGAAGACAGGAGGGCAAACTCTTCCAAGATTAAACTTACTCCAGTCATATGATCAGCAATCACACTCCTTCGCTTTACCCTCAGTAGAGGAATGGATAAGCCAAGGCAATATTCAGACAACAGAATAGTATTCCTCAATTTTTTTTTTTTAAAAAAAGGAGCTATCAAGCAAAACAAAACAAAAATGAAACATAGAGGAACCCTAGAAGTATATTGGTAAGTGCAAGAAGCCTGTCTGAAAGGCTACAGGCTATATTTTTCCAACCATACGGCCTCGTGGAAAAAGCAAAACTATGAGGACAGTGAAAAGATCAGTGGCTGCCAGGAGCCAAGGACAAGGGAAGGAATGATGAATAGGGGGGTTGCAGGAGTTTTTAGGGCAGCCACACTCTGTAGGAGACTATGATGGTGGATACACGACATCATGCATTTGTCAAGGCCCCTAGAATGTACAACACAAAGAGTGAGCCCTAATGTAAGTTTTAATTAACAACAATGTTTCGATATTGCCCCATCAACTGTAACAAATGTACCACTCTTACAACATGTTAAAAATAGGAAAAAGGGGATGGAGGCGTTGTGAGGGTGCGGGGAGTGTATGGGAATTCTGTACATTCTGCTCAGTGTTTCTAGAAACCCCAAAATGCTAAAAAATAAAGTTCTTAAATTGAAATAGTACTGGCAGAGAGAGTTGGAAATTTATATGAAAGTGTTGACTCATGAACATTTCTGAGATTTGAACAAAGTGAATTAGTAGTGACTTAGTCTCGGCTTGGGGAGATGTGGGTCATCTCCCAAAGGTACAGGCTTCCTTTTTGAGGTGATGAAAAAGTCCTGAAATTAACTGTGGGGATGATTGCCTTCTCTGTGAATATTCTAGAAACTACTGAATTGTGCACTTCAAGCAGGTGCACTGTGCGATATGTGAATCGTATCTCAATAAAGCTGGTGAAATAAAGATTTGTATCATAAAGTTAAATAAGTAGCATTTAATAGTTTGTCTCTCACCCGAGTCCATGCACCAAAGTCTTAACATCTGGCTTCTTACCAGAAAGTCAATAATGTTTAAAAGTATAAAAGTCCAGAGTGAACGTCAATGCTTTACTGATTTCAGTGAAGGTTAGGAGAAGAACAGGGGCCAGAGACCCTTAAAACATTTTCCTTCTGGACCACGGATGGTTTCAATACGATTTTTAAGTGTCATTGTTAATGCCAAGGAAACTGTATACACAGTTAATTTGGGCTGACGTTTTGAGCATTTATTTTAGAATAAAAACAATTACAGTAATCCCCCACTCTCCCCAATACCCATAGGCAGAAGAACACATCCTCCTTACGGAGCTACCAGCTCAGCTGAATGCCACTCCAGAGAAGGGAATACAAAAGATAGAGCGCGGTACAAACAGCCGGCACTGCCATCGGCCAGTCACAGTGGTGGCTCTGTCCTCAGAAGTACTGGGAAGAATGAAAGAAGAGATGGACGTCCAGATTACAGGGATTCACAAAATAAGCTTTGTGTTATGTGGAGGGCTTGCCAAGAAAAGAAATGAGACGCTAGAAAGGAGAGAGGAAAAGTGTTTGGAAAATGAATTCTCCCAGTTATTGTATGTGGCTGTTTATTTCTGTGGCATGATTCTGGCAATTTGCACTGTATTGGGGACAATGCACTCTGACATGAGTGAAATTAAATTAGTGTGATTCTTTCATATGGAAGTTGTCTTATAAAAGAGTTTAAGATCTAAAACTGATAATATGATTACTTGCTGATGGTTTTTAAATATCACATGGGAACCTAACTTCTAATAAGGATGTTTAGACAGCAGGTGTTTTGAGGTGATCTGTACCCTTTTATAATCTCCTGTTCATCTCCATATCAAGTGAAAACCACATTTCTGTGTACTCTTCAGCTGCATAGGACACACACACACACACACACACACACACACACACGTTGGGATTTTAAACCTTAGGTCCTGGGGGACTTGTTGTAAACTTGAAGAGCCACACATAGATGCTTTGGGAGCATCAATCAATTACCTGTTTGAATTTAAGAGACTAAGATAACCACTGGCAGTGATGTCGCCAGAGAGGACATCCATGCTGGACATGTCTCCCACGTCAGTTCCACAGGTGTGACTTCACCCAAACGTTATGAGGTAGACATTAAACCACCTGACTACAAAGCTCTGGTACCACAAACTCTACCCTACAAACATTTGTACAGACCACTGAATTTCAAAGGCACATTTTTAAAAGCTTTATTATTACATATGCATATTGGTCAAGCTTTCTTATTACATATTCATATTGGTCAATTATTTACTTTCTGGAAGGGATGGAGGAATTTCTGCATGTAAGTGCAGACTTTGTTTTTTTCTTGGACACGTTGGAACAGGCACTGTAGGTAGGCTAAATTGGTAGTGCTCATGCATGGACAGTCCACACCAGGCAAAATGCAGACCTTCATGTGTTTTTATATCTCATAATCTATAAAAATTGAAATGAGGTAACTGGAAGGTAAACTCAAAAAATATTAACTAAATTAGGTCCGTGTAGAGTCAATAAGCCTCAACTCTTGAAATGTGTACGTTATCTGTGTAGAAGAAATGAAGGTGCATTATAAGCCATAGTCACCAATTTAAATTCATGTTTCATCCCATAAAGTGGACTGCATCGCATTACATAATATTCCATATGTACGAAATACGAAAAATTGGAAATTTGTTTATCTAGATGATACAAATGATCATGAGGAATGACCTGAATTATTACAAATATTTCAAAAAGAAGGATTATTTATAATGCCTTTTTCATCCAAAGTCCAGATCTTACAATATGGATAATCTTCATTTAACATGTTTTTAGTTTCCTGCTTTCCTTGAGGAAAAAAAGATAAGAAATTCCTCAAAGAAAAAACAAGGAAATGAAACAAAACCAAAACAACACACAAGTTAATGCAGTGTATGTTAGTCCTTGTTTTAGTAGATCTTACCTAATTTAAAATCAACTTGAAATCTGTTGTAACATGTACTGTTTAACTAAGTAGAAGCAATTAGACAAGTCATGTTTCAAGTAGAGATGTGCCCAGCCATTCTGGTAATTCTATTTAAAGATGCATTAAGACAATAACTGAGATTCCTGAATAGAATTAAGTTCAAGGAGTTCTAGCTAACAATAAGCTCACTTCTAATAGCTTGTGTCCAGTCCTATAACGCCAATTCAAAATACTGCATGATGGAGATCTTTGGATCGAATTTTGCATCAACTTTTGCAAGCATAATACTGCAACTTTTAGGTCCAGCAAAATATAAAGGAAGCAAATAAACCTTATTCAACTGGGATTTTTAAAAATTTTTAGTCACAAAACTGAAAAGAAATTTAAAAAAATAAAATTTTTTAAAAATGTCTAAATCTTGAATTTTAGGAAGATTTTGAAATCATTTTTTATTTTGATGCTTTGATAAATAAATACACTGATACAATATTGAAAAAAAATTTTGTCACAAAAATAATACAGGCACATAGTTTAAAAAGTCAAATAGCACTAAAATGGCTACTCCGACCATCAGCTTTTCACAGCAGGTATGCCACCTTGGACAAGTCATTTAACCTCTCCGTCGGCTCCGCATCTGTAAAGTGGGGTAATAATGCATCGAGCTCAAAGGAAGGCTAAGAGGATTCAAGCAGTGAAGGACTCAGGATATCTGGCCACAGCAAGTGCCTCCTTCAACTCGCCATTGTTGTCAACGTTCCCGCCCTCAGCAGTGACCCTGTTGACTCCTCTAAGTAGCCCCCATCTCACTTGGAATGGGCTTTGAGTTTCTTCTCTTACTGCTGGGAAGAGTGTAAAGACTCATCTTCACCCCAAATCCTCACCTGACTCAAGTCATGGGCGTTCCAGCATCATACTCAACAGCGAAGTTTCGTGCCAGAGCCTCCTCTGGTGACGAAGGACAGACAGCAAAAATCAGATCCCACAGAGGCACCTGCAAGAGCAGAATCCCAGGACCCCACCCACACAGGCTTTGATGAGAAGGATTTTTGTTCCAGGGAGAGGCTGATGTTCCCTGGAGATAGAGTTTCAGGCTCAGTTCCTGAAAATAAATAATTCAATGGCATTACAGACTTGCCAACTGAGGATAGGGAAGGTGTGTATGAAAATGCCCTTGGGACATGACTGAACTTCTCTGCAGCCCTTTGGTGTCCTTCAGGTTCCTGAGGTGTTCATCAAAACCCCAGAGCCACAGAACCCCTCTTCGTTCCCACCACTGTCCCACTCAACTTCTGTTTTGACTTACAGATCTTGAGGGGCATACGCCGTGACTTCCTCCGTCATGAAGCTGCAAGGCCAGCCCCAAGTCGCAACCCGGTAAACCCGGACTAGAGATGCCGCACTTCCTTGTGACAGGAAGTGTCCTTAGCTGTGAACAACATAATTTGACAATTTTTCTTCATAAAAGGAGGGTTTAGTAAAGGACACAGTGAGCTCACAGATCCAGCCGGGAGCCGAAGGGCTTTGCTTGGGAGATGAGTAGAGACCAAACACCCTGAGTCAGGGTTGGTGGGGTACAGGGGCACAAGGGCCATAAGTAGCCTCTTGGGCAGAGCCTGCCACTCCCCTTATCTTTGCCCAGTTAGTGCCAATCCGGAGCTATTTCTAACTTTTTTTTTTAAGATTTTATTTATTTATTTGACAGAGAGAGATCACAAGTAGGCAGAGAGGCAGGCAGAGAGAGAGGAGGAAGCAGGCTCCCTGCTGAGCAGAGAGCCCGATGTGGGGCTCGATCCCAGGACCCTGGGATCATGACCTGAGCCGAAGGCAGCGGCTTTAACCCACTGAGCCACCCAGGCGCCCCTATTTCTAACTTTTTGAAGAGTGTCCCCCACCGCGGAGTGCACAGCTAAAGGAATTGGCCTCAGGGTCTCGTAAAGATGTCTGCACTCCTGCACTATTCACCACTGGGAAGACATGGAAACAGCATAAAGGATCCCCGGCGGAAGGGATGGATGGAGATGCGGGGTGCGTCTATCACCGGACACCATCCCGCCTTCGCGAGAAGGAAGTTCTACTGCTTGCGAGGACCTGGGGAAGGTGAGGGACAGCCTGCTAAGTGAACTAAGCCACACTCAGGGGGACAAAAAACGGCAGGATCTCGACTGAATGAGGAATCTCGAACAGTTCGTCTGAGAGAAGCAGAGGGTGAGATGGTGGAGGCCAGAGGCTGGGGGAGGGAAGACAAAGCGGATTCAGTCAAAGGTACAAAGCTCAGGGCTGCCGGTCGACTTAAGTTCAGAATCTGCTGTACCGCGTTGGGCCTACGATTAAAAATATGGTGCATTCAAAAATTTGCTAAGGGCTCGATCTTATGTCAAGACTTCTTTTTTTCCTAATTCTACTTTTTGGTTTTTTTATTATGTTTGGTTAGCCAACATAGAGTACATCATTACTTTTTGATGCGGTGTTCAATGATTCATTAGTTGTGTATAACACCCAGGGCTCTTATCACAAAATAAGAATAAAAAGTAAAGACGGTGAGAGGGAAACAAAACAAAACAAAACAAAAGCCCCCCCAGGACCGAGCGTGAGCCACCCCCCCCCACACACACAAACACACACATACACCTGGAGGGGGACTGAAGCGACATTCATAGTGGCAGGCAGCACACGGATCCTCAATAGGAGATCAGATCTGGGGAATTTCCTCCAGGCCAGGAGGCATGTGGGGGCTGGACAGTCAAAAAAATAACAAGGATGGCTTCCCCACATTCACACACATTCTTACACATTCTTAGAATTCCAGAAATCGTAAGTGTTCATGATTAACACGGTATAGTTATCTTTCAAACAGTAAAGACTGCAACACCTCTGTGTCCTACCCCAGTCCTAGCATCGCTGGGCACCACCCAATTCTCTCCTCCAAGATGGTCGCAGGCACATCTCCATCCTCTGAAACCGCGGAGTAACGGTGGGTTTAACCGTCCCTGAGGAAATGCTTACATAAGTGGTTTCACAAAGCAAGGGGAGGCCAAGGGAAGTTAGTTCTGGAGCAAGGAAGGAAATATGAGTCCGCATGTGCTTCTGCAACAGTCCTGGCATCATGACATGATGCCCTTCAGCTGCTCCCTGCCCCATGTTCACTTCGCTCCCAGGTAGCACTTTACTCATCCCCTTCTTTACCTGGTGACCCAAACCAGACCTCCATTTCTGGGGACATTGAGACCTTCATGGTCCAGCCAGTGTGGTTATGCTGCTGCCTCATTGATTTTTTTTTTAAGATTTTATTTATTTATTTGACAGACAGAGATCACAAGTAGGCAGAGAGGCAGGCAGAGAGAGAGAGGAGGAAGCAGGCTCCCTGCTGAGCAAAAAGCCTAATGTGGGGCTCGATCCCAAAACCCTAGGATCATGACCTGAGCTGAAGGCAGAGGCTTTAACCCACTGAGCCACCCAGGCGTCCCTGCCTCATTGATTTTGATAAGATGTAGAATATAAGGAGGCCAAGACCCAGCACCCCTATAACTGGAATGGGTGCCTTCTGCCCATCCCATGACCCTTTTCTCCCCAACTGGCCCAGGGATTTGCCGAGACTGGGATACCAGAAAGCAGTCTCAGCCTCCATGCAGTGGGGCCACTGTTGGGCCTGCTGATGGAAGCAGACATCCCGTGGTTCGACAATGTCCAAATCCAGAGTCCTCAACTCGGTGGCAAGAAGAAAAGTATTCATGTGCAGGTGGTCACACAGTTCATCAGTGAAGGCAACAGTGGTTGCTAGTTCAAGTCGTAACCAGGTCCTATAAAATAGCACGCCGAGGGATCAGCCAGGACACAGTCTGGGACACTGACAGTCCAGCTCAGCTGTCCTGGACATGCCCCCCTCCCCCATCCAGCCAGAGAGACCACTGTCCCCACACTCTCCAGTCACCGCGACAAAATGCCGCTGCTCCTTTACCTTTTCCCCACATGTTCCTGATCCCCTCTTGGGTTGGGGGATCGCGTCTGCTGAGTGCAAGGCTTGTGCCTCCTAGCTGACCATCAGAAGTGCCAACAAGGTAGGATCTGTCCCCTCATCCATTACCAGCATGAAGTCATGACTCCAGAATACAACAGTCGGTCGTGCAGTTGGCAAGTTCATTCCTGATTCCCAAACAGTTCACAGAAGCAAGCAGGGAACTCTCAGCGCTTCCAGTCATGTGCTCTCAATTGTCTTCTTAGTACCGATGAGACAGACTCCAAGGGGCTCACGTGGTTCATTCCCAGCAGAACTGGAATTAAGATCACACCCTGAGAACATGTGAACATCACAGACGCTGGTTATTCAGGTCATGTTGCAAAAGCAGAGTCGTTACAGGGTTTTCTTCTATGACAGCTGGCAGAGAAAAAGCACATGGAAACAGCTCCCTGTGTCTCCCCCTGAGCTCATGAAACGTACTTGGACAGCCAGACAACTGTGGGTAGGTATTTTAGGGAAAGTACTCAAAATAGGGAAGAGTAATCCTCTCCCATATTAGGTCAAGCAGTTAGCTTCCTTCCTAGCTACTTTTGAATTCATTTTGATTCCCCTAAGCAGTAGTGGGACAGAATCATAGCATATGTGAGCCGATGGGCTCTGGGCCCAGCCGGTCAAGACACAGATGGAGGGTCCAGCCTCGGAGGCCAGCTGCCCAGTGGGCTCGTCCAAGACCTGGTTTCCAGGCACTGTCTTAGGCCCACACGGATCCAATGCCCACCACTTGCCCAGCATCACATTAGAGGTTACAGAGACATAACAGTCCCCTATCCTGCCCTGTTACAGAAGGTATTATCATGACTTTATTAGTGGGAATGCATTAAAACAGCATTTTTTTAAAACAAAGATTTTATTTTTTTTTATTTGAGAGAGAAAGAGAGTATGAGTGGGGAGAGGGAGAAGTAGGCTTCCCACTGAGCAGGGAGCCCAATGTGGGACTCGATCCCAGGACCCCAAAATCATGACTTGAGCCAAAGGCAGGTATTTTAACTGACTGAGCCCCCAGGTGTCCCTAAAAGGGCACTTTTATTAAAGTAAATCTTCCTGATTGTAAGTAAGACCATGTGAATATTTTTGGTCTTGAGCACTCAGTAATAACAACTCTGAGGACCGACGGGGTATATTTAAAGTAGGAAAAAAACAACCCTCTCCTTTCTCTGTAAAAATGTGTCTCAGAACAACTGGGCTTACAAATTCTTGGAATACAAAGGCTGGTGATGAAAAATTTGTGATTGAGATCGCTCCAGTTAGAGACTTCTAAAATATTTTTTCTTTCTTCTGACTGAAGTATTTTAAGCTGCAGAGAAGCTCGTTAGCTGTAATGGGACTCATTGAGGGTTGATTCTTGGGAGAGAGACAGACCCAGCCTGCCGTCAGGCATGTGTGGGGGGGACACTGTCCACAGCCCCAAATCTGGCAGAGAGCACACAGGTGTGAAGCCAGTGTGTCAGGACACAGGGGGATGTAGGGGGAGGAACAGAGGGTGGCTCTCAGGGAAGATCACGGGCCAGGGACTGAGTAGTCTTGAACTTGACGCAGTTCCCAGTCCTGGGTGAACTTGGAAATGTCACCAAATCTCTTCAGAATCTCTCAGAAAATGTCTCACCATGCAGGCTCTATTCTCCACCAGGTCTGCAACTCTCTTTCCAGCACTGAATCCATTTACCTCAATTTACTCTGTAAACTTTTTATATTCTTCATTAAACTCAGAAGCATTGCACTTGTCAGTTAACTTGACATCAGAGCTCTGCAAAATTGCCTAAATTAATAAAAAATTCCATATAGCATGATACCGTGTATCTTAAGAGAGTTCTTTTCTGTCTGAACATTACTCATCGATTACTAGATTTATGTGCACATGGTTAACCTGTCTCAAAAGTGAGCTAATATTATTCAGCAGAGTAATATTTCTAGTGCAGTGTGTCAAAAGTTACATTAAATTCTCCCTGAAATATAGTCTCCTTATAAAAATCATGCTTCTCTTATTATGTTACCAATGATAAAATGACTGCCTCAAAGTTGAAATGTCTTGAACAAGTGAGAGTTCTCAAAAAAAAAAAAAAAAAAAAAAAAAACCCAACCCTTCTATGTAGACTTCTTCTTATTTTACTACATTACTTTTTACAATGTTTTGTTTTGAAATAATTAGAGATCGCCAGAAAGTTGCAAAAGTAGAGCAAAGAAGCTCGATGTAATCTTCATTGAGTTTTCCCAACTGGTTACATCTTACTAACAATAGAACACTGTCAGAACCAGGAGACTGACATCGGTGCAACACACGCATGTTGCATGTAGCCTTGACTGAAATCTGGATACACACTTGATCCATCACCACAGAGATCTTCCCCCTGCCTCCCTCTCCCAGTCACACACCTCCTCCTCAGCCCACCCCATCCACCAGCCCTGCAAACTGGCAATCACTTACCCATCTCCTTTTTCTTCTTTTTTTGCCATTGTTTTTTTCATTTCAAGAATGCCAAATAAATGTACTCATACACTACATACCCTTCAAAAGCCAACTCAAAGATGAACTTTTTTCATTTAGCATCATGTCTTTGAGATCCGTCAGAGTACCTGCACGCAGCAACTGTCCATGCATTTGACTGCGGAATAGTGGTCCACAGTATCGATATGCTATGCTTTGCTTAACCATTCACTTATTCTAAAAAGTTTCTTAAAAATTTGGTTGATTCCAGTTTACAGCTATTAAAAATGAAGCTGCCATAAACAATGACATGCCAATGGGTACAGGGATTTCGGCTGTAATTTCACTTGGACAGATGTCTAGGCGAGCAATTGCTGGCACAAACCCCACTTGGACGTGGTGTACAATTCTTTTGTTATATTGTCAAATTTTACTTGCTAAGGTTTTGTTAAGGATCTGTACATCTATATTTATGAGCGCTATGGATCTACAGTTTTCCTGTACAGTCCGTTTTTTTTTAATCGTATTTAAATTTTATTTAGTTAACATGCAGTTTTATGTTAGTTTCAGGTATACAGTGCAGTGATTCAACATTCCCATACAACACCTGGTGCTCATCACAAGTGCATGCCTTCATCCCCACCCCTGCTTCCCCCACGTGCCCCAACCTCTCCCTTCCGGTGACCATCCCTGTGCTCCCCAGATCATATCCCTGCTTCCCCCATGTGCCCCAATGACCATCTGTGTGTTCTCTCTCCCCTCCAGTGACCATCCGTGTGTTCCCCAGAGTGAAGAGTCTGGTTCTCACATCAAGGTAATACGAGCTTTATAAGATGAACTGGGAACTATTCCTCTTCAACTTTCTGGAAGGGATTTTGTGGATTGGTGCTAATTCTTCTACAAATATTGTAGAATTCTCCAGCAAAAACATCTGGGCCAGGAGATTTTGGATTCAAAAGTTTTTTTCAATTATGGATTAAACATCTTTAATTTCGGGCTATTCAAATGATGTGGCCTATACTGGATGAGTTGTGTGAATTTCTCATTTATATTGGGAGGTTTATTGTAGAATTGCTCTATTTTCTCTAAATTATCAAATATATGTGGGTGGAATCATTTTCTTACTACTATTGCCATGTCTTCAGGGTCTGTAGTGATGCCCCAAATTCCAGATATGGATAATTTGAGGGCTCTCTCTCTTTTTCTCTCTCTGTCTTTTCACCAGTTACTAGAAGTTTGTCAATTTTACTGATCTTTTCAAAGAATCAGCTTATTTCCTTTGCTTTTCTCTATTTTTCTTTTTTCTATCTTATTCATTTCTGCTTTTATTATTCCTTTCTTTCTGCTTGCTTTGGTTTTATTTTGCGACTATTCCTGTGGTTATTCTCCCACTTCTGGAAAGTATATTTGGAATCGACATAACTTAGCAGCTAGCAGAATCCTTACCTTTGTCTCCTGACCTGGGGAGTGACTCTACAGCTGCAGGAGAGGCCAAGTGGGAGCCATTAGAACCACTGCATCTGGGCGCCTGGGTGGCTCAGTGGGTTAAAGCCTCTGCCTTTGGCTTGGGCCATGATCTCAGGGTCCTGGGATCGAGTCCCACATTGGGCTCCCTGCTCAGTGGGGAGCCTACTTCCCCCTCTCTCTCTGCAAGCCTCTCTGCCTACTTGGGAGGTCAAATAAAAAAAAAAAAAAAAAAAAAGAACCACTGTATCTACCTAGGAAAGTAGAAAAGAAAAAGAATGACTACATTCCTGGAGGTACTGGGAGGGTCTGCGCACCCATCAAGGACATTCTATGTGGCTTGGAGAATGTCAGTGGATTATTGTATCCTTAACCAGATAGCGATTCCATAAGGCAGCTGCCATGGCAGACGTGGTTTCATCACTTGAATGATTTCCCACATCCTCTGGTACCCCGCAGGCAGCCATTGATCCAGCCAATGTCTCTATCTCCATACCTGTCCATCAAGCCCACACCAGGGGCAGCTTTCTCAGCTGGTAAGGGGAATGAGACATCTTCCCTGGCCTACCTTGGGCCGTATCAACTCTCCAACCTCATTTAGTTGAGGTGGTCTTTTCCTTCCACAGGACATCTCACTAGCCCATTATGCTGATGACGTTATGTTTACTCAACCTAGTAAGAAACAAGTAGAAACTTACTACTCTAGATTCACGTGAGACCTTTGTGTGTCAGAAATGGGAAATAAATGGGACAAAATGTAGGGCCTTTTACCTCGGTGAGATTTCTAAAGGTCCAGTGGTGTGGGGCGTGATGAGAGATCCCTTCTCAGATGAAGGCAAGTTGTTATTTTATCTGACTCCTCCTGCAACCGTGAAAGGGGTGTGATACCTGGTGGCCTTCTTTGGATTTTGGAGGGTATGTGTTTCTTATTTGAGTATGTGACTCATGCCTTGTTGCTGAGCCACACAAAAAGCTGCTAGTTTGGAATGAGACCCAGAACAAGATAAGGGTCTGCAGGAGGTCCAAGCTACTGTCTGAACTGGTCAGCTGCTCAGACCTGTGTTGCTCCATTTGGGCCATATGGTGCTTGAAGAGCCAGGGGCAAAGAAGGTTGCTGTTCAGAGCCTTTTGAAGGCCCTTCTAGGTGCATCAAAGAACAGACCTTGAGAATTTTGAAGCAAGGCCCTTCTATTATCCACTAGATAACTACTCTCCTTCTGAGAAGCAGCTCTTTACCAGCTTCTGGGCCAAGAGACTAAACACTTGACCATGACCACTAAATTACCGGGTGACCTCAGCTGTCTACCATGAAACTGAGCACTACCTTACTCATGAAGCCACAAAGTGGGGCTTGCACCACTTTGCACCTCATCACCCAAGAGGAGTAGCATATATATATATGCTCAGTACAGAGTAGGTCCTGGAGGCACATATAAGTGACATGGAGATGTGACCCAAATACTCATGGCCTCCACTCCTGCTACGCTGCTTTCTTTCTCCATGTGCACATAGGGCCTCTGGAGGAGTTCCCTATAATTCACTAACAAAGGAAGGGAAGACACAGTCCTGGTTTACAGATGGCTCTGCTTACTCTACAGACCCAACAGTGGGCTACCACAGCACAAAACACCCTCTCTGGGACATCCCTTGGGGCCGTGGTGAAGGGAATCCTTCCTGTGGACGGAACTTCAGGCAGTTTACCTGGTTGAGAGTTAAATTCCTAGAAGGAGAAATAGCCAGACCTGTGGTTTTATACTGGATCGTGGGCTGTGGCCAATGGTTTGGCTGGATGGTCGAGACCTGAAAGGCACAGGATTGGAAAATCGGTCATAAGGAAATATGAGGAAGAGGAATACAGATAGGCTTCTCTGAATGGGTCAAAAATGTGAAGGTATTTGTGTTCGTGTGAATTCTCAGCAAATGGTAACCTCCGCAAACGAGGATTGTGATACTCAAGTACATGAGATGATCCGTTCTGTGGATATGAGTCAGCCTGTCTCCCCAGCCCAAGGAGCTTATCGACAGAGTGCCCATGGTGGCATGATGGAGGTTATGCCCATGCTCAGCAGTGTGAACTTCCATTCACCAAGGCCAACCTGGCCATGAGCACCACAGAGTGCCTAATCTTCCAGAAGCAGAGTCCAGTGTTGGGGTCCACTATCAAAGGAATGAGACTGAGACAAAGTGAAAGTTATGTAGAGCTTTATTCTATGTCAAGCATTAGAAGTCAGACTGACCGGTCAGGGCCACCTCCGAAGAGAGCAACCCCTTCCCGATCTCACAGGCTGGTTTTATAGGGCATAAACGCAGACCCAAGGTAGGTGGCTTCTATTGTTAAGGCGTTTACTCCCAGAATCGATACCCAGAACCATACTAGGAACTACTGGGGTGTCTATTCCCAGAATAAAGTCCATGGATGTAAACAACAATATGGCTACCTAGGCAATATGGAGTCATTCTGGCTAAGCAGGCCCTAATAGTTAAACGGGTTTTAACATTAAATTGACCCTAACATCCAGCACATCCCCAATATGGCCCACTCCCCCAGGCGATAAGCCGGCTGGTCAGTAGCATTGATAATACTGGATAGCTTCCATATGGAGGGGCAGCATTTTGTGCTTACTGAAATAGACACTTGCTCAGGATACATATTTGTCTTCCCCACATGAACACTTCTGCCAAAACTGTTATCTCTGGACTTACAGAATGCCTTATCCATTGGCATGATATTCTACACAGTACTGCTCCTGATCAAGAAACCCATATCACGGCACACCAAGTGTGGTGATGGGCCCACGGTGGTGGAAGTCATGATCTTCCCATGTTCCCCACCATCTTGAAGCACTTGGCTTAGTAGAACAATGAAATTTGAAGACTCAGTTACAGAGCTGCTTGAGCAGCTATAACTTGCAGGCAAAGCTCTTCCTGGGTTAGGGTTCTCAAGGGCACCATATGTGACCTGAGTCAGTATCTCATACATAATGCTGCTTCCTCCACAGCCAAGGCTCATAGGTGTAGGAATTGAGGGGTCAAAATGGAAGTAGGACCATTGTGACCCCCACAAGACTTTAGTGTTCCCATAAGCTTATGCCCTGCTGGCCTTAGCTCCAAAGAGATGAATGTTTCCACTGGGATGCACAACAATTCCATTTAAATGTGAGTTAACACCTCCATTCAGCCACTGTGGACTCCTTGTGCCTCTAAATCAACAGGGAGGTCAGTTTTATTGGCTCTGACCACCAAAGGGACTATTTGCAGACTACAAGTTCCACGTAAAGGTGAGGAGGTGTGTGTGTCTGGAATACAGGGAGTCCCTTAAGGCAGTGCTTGCAAAGCCTAATGCTCTGGGATTGGGTTCAATGGAAAACTTACAACAGCCCAATCCAGGTGGAACTGCCAGTGACCCAGACCATTCAGGAATGAAGCTGTGGGTCACCCCACCAGATGAAGAACCACAACTGGCTGAGGTGCCTGCTCAAGGTGAAGGGAATACAGAACAAATACGGGAAGAAGGACCAATGCCAGCTACAATCATGTGACCAGGTACAGAAATGAGGACTACAAGTGTCTAGGAGTATTTACTCTTTTGTTGTTATGAAGGTGTGTGTGTGGGGGGGGGGGGTTACTCTCTTATTATCACATAACATTAAGATGTATTGATTTTATGTCTTAGTACATAAGCATTATTGATTTTTATATTAAGCTTTATTACTCAAGGACCTTACCTCCTCTTCTGAGGATGGGGTTGGTGCATTTTCTGTTGAGTATCAGATTGTTATATCATGTTAGGGTCCGCTAGAATTACGACCTTCTTACTGTTCTTATTGGAGGTTAAGTATGGTTTAAGGAGATTCATTTGACCCAGAGTTTATTATTTGTGATGGCTAATTTTATGTGCCCATCTGATTGGCCACACAGTGCCCAGATTAAACATTATTTCTGGGTGTATCTGTAAGTGTGTTTCAGATGAAATCAGTATTAAAATTGATGGACCCAGGAAAATTGATTGCTCTCCCCAGTGTGGGTGGGCCTCACCTAATCTGTTGAGGGCATGAATAGAATAAGAGGCAGAAGAAGGAAGAATTTGCCCTTGCTTCTCACGGTTGAGCTGGGACATCTCATATCATCTCCTGATCCTCGGACTAGAGTCTACATGACTGGTTTTCCTGGTGCCCAAGTCCTGGGTGTGAGACTGAGTCACACTCAGCTTTCTTGGGTCTCTACCTTGCAGGCAGCAGATTGTGGGACTCCTCAGCCTCCACTGAGGTGTGAGCCAATTCCCCATTACACGCATGCACGTGCACATGCGCGCGCGCACACACACACACACACACACACACACACCATGCAAGATCTTCTTCTTTGGAGATCCCTGACTAATACGACATGTAACCACCATCATAATCATACAGAATAGTTCTGCTCCAAAATCCCCTGTGTTCTACCTGCTCATCCCCCTCTCCTCCCAAACCTTGGACAGCCACTGATCTTTTTACTGTATCTCTAGTGTTGTCTTCCAACATGTCACAGAGTTGGAATCACACAGCATGTAGTCCCTTTAGATTGTCTTCTTTCACTTGGGAATACACATTTAAGGTTCTTGCATGTCTTTTCATGACTGGACAGGTCATTGCTTTTTATCACTATATAATATTCCATGATAGGAGCATTAGCATGGCTCCTTTGCCTTCACTTAGGAAGGACCTGTTGGTTGCTTCCAATTTGTGGGAAATTATGAATAAAATTTCTACACACATTCATGTGTAGGCATTTGTGTGTATATAGGTTTTCAATCACTGGAGTATATACCATGAAGTTTGATCAATAGATTGCATGTTAAGTGTCTGTTTAGTTTTTTTTTTATATATATATATAATTTTTTATTTTTTATAAACATATATTTTTATCCCCAGGGGTACAAGTCTGTGAATCACCAGGTTTACACACTTCACAGCACTCACCAAAGCACATACCCTCTCCAATGTCCAAAATCCCACCCCCTTCTCCCAAACCCCCTCCCCCCAGCAACCCTCAGTTTGTTTTGTGAGATTAAGAGTCACTTATGGTTTGTCTCCCTCCCAATCCCATCCAAACTGTCTTCTGAAGTGGCTATACCATTTTGGGTTCCCTCCAGCAGTAACTAGAGTTCCTGGGGTTCCCTATCCTCACCAACATTTGCTGTCATCACAGTTCTGGATTTGGGGCATTTTAACAGGTTCATTGTGGTATTTTATTGTTGTTTGAAGTTATAATTCCCCGACCATATATGACATTGAGCATCTTTGCATATGCTTACCTGATGTACTTTTATCTTCGTTGTTGATGTGTCTACTAAACTTTTTTGCCCATTTTAAAAGCAGGTTGTTCGAATTTTTTTAGTGTCGATCCTTAAGAGTTCTGTGCATATTTTTATATGAGTCTTTTATAAGATGTGTGCTTTACAAATATTTTCTCCCTCTCTTTGGTCTGTCTTCTCATTCTCTTGGTAGCCATTTCTTTTCTAAGTCTCTAAAATTTTTATTTGTGAGTTTCTTTGGGATAAGTTCCTTTGCTTTTTGTTCAAGTTCACTGATTTTTTTGTGCAATATCTAGTCTGCAGTTAATCTCATCCTGTATACTTTTTATCTGAGCTTTACTCATTTTAAACTCTAGAAAATTGATTTGCATCTTTTATATACCTTCCCTGCCTCTACTTCACAGGTTTAATCCTTTCTGTAGCTTCTCGAAAATATGGACTATAGTTATAATATCTGTTTTAATTCCTTGTTTAAAAATGCTTTAGTCGTACCTGGATGGCTCAGTGGGTTAAAGCCTCTGCCTTCATCTCAGGTAGTGATCGCAGAGTCCTGGGATCGAGCCCCGCATTGGCCTCTTTGCTCAGCTGGGAGCCTGTTTCCTCCTCTCTCTCTGACTGCCTCTCTGCCTACTTGTGACCTCTGTCTGTCAAATAAATAAAATAAAATATTTTTTAAAAAAGCTTTAATCTCTCCATTTCTGGATCAGTGTTAATGGATTGTTATTTTTCCTTCTCATTGCGGTTCAATTGTCCTGCTTCTTGGCATGCCCAATAATGTCTAATGTATGCCATTCATTGTAATTTTTACTTTTTGGGAGCTAAATATTTTAGTATTTCTATAAATGTTCTTGAATTTGGTTCTGGGATATAGTTAAATTACTTGAAAATAATTTTATCCTTTTGGGTCTTGCTTTCAAGGTTTTTAGGTGGAGGTCCGACAATGTGTAGTTTTTGTTGCTGTGTTCCCCACTTTTCAGGACTGAGAACTATTCTGAGTACTCATGTATTGGAGTTTTCCCATGCTGGCTGGAGAGACCAGGCATTCTTCTCTGCCCTGTGTGAGCTCAGGGATTTTTTTTTTTTTTTTTTTTTTTGAGAGAGAGAGAGAGTGCATGAACGGGGGGAGGGGCAGAGGGAGAGGGAGAGAGAATTCCAAGCACACTCCGCACTGAGCTTGGAGCCCTAGCAGGACTCCATCTCAGGATCCCAAGATCATGACCCGAGTCAAAACCAAAAGTCAGATACCCAACGGATTGGGCCACCCAGGTGCCCCCCTTCTGATGCTCGGAGGTGGTTCTTTCCCTGCCTTGGGAAGTGTTCTTACAGGAGAATGCTGGTCTGTGCTCGTAAACTTCCAGACCTAGTTTCCACTCACCTCTGCCGCTTCCCATGCCCGCCCTTACTCTGCTACATTCACACTGGGGTTTGTCCAGTTTCTAGAACAAGGCTGGCTCTTTGCACCTGTTTTTATTCTTCTACCTACAATGTGCTTCCTACACCAGACTCAACTGCCTCCAACTGGCATCCAGCACTGAGCTCCAATATCGCCTTTTCTTATGCAAATGCGATCCTGTAATTTTCTCTCAAATGCTATTCCTTACCTTCAAATCATTTTGTGGTTTAAAATGACCAGTTTGTGTATTGTGTGTGTGTGTGTGTTTAATGTGCTTTCCTAAGCTATCCTACCCAGCAGTCGATAATCACATGGGGACAGGAACTCTAAGTTCTTGTTTGGCACTGGACTCCTTGTGTCCTGGTGGATAGACACTTGGTTAATATCTGTCTGATGTGGCTCTTTGGCTTGATCACGGATTAGAAGTCTGCATCTCTCAACTATCGCCACGGTGTAAACTTTCTACTGCCTCATTTGTGATATCAGCATATTTGCCATCCACAGGAATGCTTGTTATATGTTTATTATTCATTTTCTACAAACTGGCACCCTAGATCTGCGTTCAGTAGTCATATTGAAGTGACAGTCCAGCTTCATATGTCAGAGTCTTCAGATTTTTCACTTGTCAGTTACGGAATTTTAAATGTCATGGAAATAAATTTGCTAGAGGCAGAACTATATGTTTCCAGAAGATATTTTGATATTAAACACTAATAATACATTTTTCCATTTTTTCTGATTCTGAAAAAAAAGTCACCTTTCTGAAAGTCTTCATTAAAAAAATCTCCAAATCTCGAATTGCTAGGTTGTACACCCGAAACTAATAGAATGTCATACCAGGATTTAAAATAAAAACTTAAAAGCCTTTGAAATCAATTGAAAAACAAGCTTTCCATTGAAATTTTAAAATTTAAGAAGATATTTTCTGAGTTAATTGTTATCACTCTGAACAAAATATCTTCTTATCGCTGTATTTAATTTTGGCTGGGAATGTATACTAGTAATTGGCTTTTTGTAGGCATCTGAGAAATCACATTGGCTTAAAATATCTATTATTCCTATTACTAAAATTTAACTGCAAATAGGTTAGGAGACTATGGATGTAACCTTAGATACAACACAGTTTAATTAGTAGGAAAATACTTTGCAAAAATCGAGTAAGCCCCTTGGACCAGCTCTTCTAGCTCTGGACTCCACTTATTTCTTTTCTTAAAGAAAAAGGGAAAAGCCTTAAAGCAAAAATTTAATTTTTTTCCACAATGCTGAAGAACACAGTTTCAGAATTATTCTGACTTCAGGGATTGTTCTTTTTATAGGTGACAATGATGCATTTTACTGGTTGTAATTCCTCATTACATTAGATCATCCTCCCTTGGATGGGAAATGCAGCAGTGACGTCTGTCTGCAGTGCCCACCACTCGTCTAGCAGGAGGCACACGACTTGCTGTTCCTGACGGAGTCATTTCAGCCCTAACCAGAGAGAAAAGCTTGGATGCGATCTTGATTCCAGGAAGGAAGGGAGATTATAGAGGAAATCGGGCTGAGTGAATCCTCTTTCCTCCCTCAAGGGGGATCAATGTGTTGATTCCAAACATGTGTAAAAACGAGTAAGCAAATACTTGCTATTTATGAACTCAAACTAGATGGGCTTCGCATGCTGGTGGGAAAGGTCTGATTTGGGGGTAATTCAGGACCTTTGGTCTAAAAACGTGCTTCTCTTTTCAAAGCACGTTCTTCAGGAACCCATGTTTTATGCCAAATACTCTTCCAGGTATCCGAACCCATTTTTATATGTAGATAACAGTAAACATGTAAAATCTTCTTTTTTAAAAAGATTTTATTTATTTATTTTAGAGAGAGGCAGATAGTGACAGAGAGAGCACAGGCAGGGAGGAGAGGAAGAAGCAGGCTCCCCCCCAAGCAGGGAGCCGGACATGGGGCTCGATCCCAGGACCCTGAGATCATGACCTGAGCAGAAGGCAGACATTTAAACAAATGAGCCACCCAGGCACCCTGAAACTATAAAATCTTGAGCTGCTATATGTTACTAGTTAATATAATGTGACATTTTCCCAAGTTTATTTACAGTTTCAAGAGTTTGACCCGTCTCTTGTAGAAGTCTATAAGGATGGGATGCCTGGGGGGCTCAGTCGGCTGGGTGTCTGCCTTCAGCTCAGATGATGATCTCAAGGTCCTGGGATCGAGTCCCAAATGGGGCTCCTTGCTCAGCGGGGAGCCTGCTTCTCCTGTTCCTCTGCCTGCCCCTCCCCCTGCATCTGTGCTGCACATGTGCTTTCTCTCTGTCATGTAAATAGATAAAATATTTTTTTAAAAGATTTTATTTATTTGACAGAGAGAGAGAGATCACAAGTAGGCAGAGAGATAGAGAGAGAGAGAGGGAAGCAGGCTCCCTGCTGAGCAGAGAGCCCGATGCGGGACTCGATCCCAGGATCCTGAGATCATGACCTGAGCCGAAGGCAGCGGCTTAACCCACTGAGCCACCCAGGCGCCCCGATAAAATCTTTAAAAGACAAAAATTCTTAAGGACTTTGAGAGGGACTTCACGCAACTCCTTCCCACCCATGTCTCTGAGTGCATTTTGTTTGGCTAGGCCAGCAGCAGTATGCTACGGGCCACCTTCCTGCTCCTCACCAGGGTCTAGAGTCACCAGGTTATGATACCTATCTGGCCTTGAAATCATCTGAGTGTGCAAATGAGACTTGTTTCAATCTCCTCTCATGACAGAGGAAGAACTTAAAGTCCAACTATGCCAGAGATTTGCTGAAGGTGAAGGGACCACTTTGCAACTTTCGTGGGTGTTGTAGTTTCTTATGAAAGCTGTTGACAATTCCATGAACTCAGCAGCTTCAAGCAGCTGAAACTGGTGGTCCTACAGTTTTGAAGTCGGATCTCTGATGTGAAACCAGGTGTCGGCGGGGCCACATCCCTTCAAGACCCGAGGGGAGAAGTGACCGTCTTCCCTTTCCAGCTTCTGGAGAACGCCCACCTGGCTGGCTTGGCTTGTGGCCACATTCTTCACGTTGAAATCACATCACTCCAACCCTTGCTTCTCTGGCCACATCTCCTCCCTCTCTCTCTCACACCTGCTCCGTCCTCAGAAGACCCTGGAGATCACACAGGGTACTCCAGGATCATCCCAAAACCCTTAATGTGCAAAGTCCTTTTTGTCCACATGGAGTCACACAGAGACACAGGTTCTGGGGAGGAGGATGTGGGTGATGCTGGGGCCGTGATTCTCACCGACTGAGTGAGCATATTTGCTCCATGGACTATTTCCTCCATTAGAAGGTATTAAAAGTTTCATTGATGACTGTATTAGTATAAAAATCTAGTTGTTTAACATAGTCATTATTATTTATATTCACTTTTTTTCCTCATAAATTTTAAAAGAAATTCAAATCCAGCCTTTTTGTCAGCTGTACCTCATGGATAAGTAGGTCCTGGATGAAAAGGCTAAAAAATGCGACTTGAGCATTGGACTTCCATTTCATTCCTCTTTGCACTCAATTTCCTAGGCCTGGCTTGGAATTTCGGATGGCACTGTGCGGTTCTTTGTGAGCTGCTTTGGAATGCACTACCACCAAAGGCTTTCTTCGACTTGGTGAAGAGTTTAGTTGGCGACGTGGCATTTTGGCCGATGCCTGCTGTCATTGAGGCTGTGCTTAGACAACATCCAGCATCCTCCCACTCAGAGAAGATAGTCCCCACACCCACACAGGTCTTTGCTGACCAGAAAACTCTCTTCTGGAGAGGTACGCTAATCCATTTCCCGATTTCCCCATTCTTCTACACATTCTGGCTTATGCCAAGACCCAGGAGGAAATCAAATTTTCCTCTGAAATGAAGCTGCTGGCTCCCTCACTGGCCCATGGCATGAGTCTGCGGGTTTAGTTTATTAGATGATGTCCTGGCTGTCTATGGGACGCTCTCTCCCAGCTAAGGAACCATGATGAGACGGCCCCAGGCCTCCAGCTACATTGGGTTTCCTGAGTTCCCTGATGCAAGAACCAGCCTCCAAGGGCATGAGCTGCACTCCCCATGGCAGGAGAGTCCGTACTTCCTCACCCTCATGTCAGGTACAGCTTTTCCTAGCTTGTCTTGACCCAGTTTTGTCGTTCCAACTGGAGGCCCATCAGTGACTCTCCCTGAGCAGCTGGTTGGTTCCACACCCAGCTATTCCCCTTGGGTGCTGGGCTCTCAGGCTCTGGCCCTAGGCTAGGGGCCAGGCAGCTCAGAATAGCCCCTCTGCCCTACAGCCTACTGACATGGTCCAAACTAGCCAATCCTAAGCTGCCCAACCTGCCTCGCCTGTTCCATCCCCCGGAAACCCCAAGATGGTTCCTTGTCCGCATTTTCCCTTCAACCCCTCTGCCTCCCGACCCCCACGTGGCCCCCAGTGGTGCAGACCCCTCCTGTGGGGGCCTTGAGTACAATAAACGCTCTTCACAATGGAAGTCCTCTTCTGATCTGTTGGCCTCACTGTGAAGACACGTGCATGTCTCCACCCCAAACACCCATTGAAATAATGAGAGTTTTCACAGTCCCAGCGGTTATGTACATACACAAGTCCGTGGATCTGACAATGGGATGCGTGAGTTGAAAGAGAGAAACCTGAATGTGTAGAGTAAACCCCTGTGAGTGCAGAGACAATGAAGGTGTGTGTGAAGAAAGAATAAACAAGATCTGATTCACAGTCCGCCTGCTGGGAAGGCAGACAAATGCGCCCTTTGTGGACTATGAGTCACAGAAAGCCCTTTGTAAGGCCGGTCTTATTAACCCTCACTGTGAACACACAAATTGAGGGCTGTTATCTCCTTATTAGAGATTTAGAAATGGAGGTTTGAGAAATGTAAGTAGTTTCTTAAAGTTGCATAGTAAGTAAGTAAGTAAGTCGTGTAGCCAGATACTCAGCCAAGTCTGACTTACCAATGCCATTAAAAAAGGCCACATTATACATCTAGGTTTCTGCGAACATTTTTGCAAAATAGGAGCTGGGAATGGAAGCCAAAATTCATATCCGCAAGTAGAACATGGGGGGAAAAAGTCCTTAAGAAGATGCCAGAACTGGAAACTCATCTAAAGAGAGAAGAAATTGTAAAGTGTGCTGGGTTTGGTAGGAAAAAAGGCGATCTCCACATCCTCACAGAAAAGTCAAGGGCTCTGATCCCTTTGAAGCGTGTTTACTTTATCCGTGAATGATGAAAGCCTCTAAAATGTAAGGCCAAGGGGAGGAAACCCGCTGTTAAGAACTGTCTAGTTTTCTGACTTGTCCAGCCAGTTTCGAGTGATTCAGGCTTTGACCTTCTCATTGGCACCCTGAAGACACTGTACGTAAAACATGCGACTGTCATGATCTCGATCAGTTTTTTTCCATTAAAACTCCTGCCTATAGACCCTAATCCGTTGATCAAAGGCTCTGTAGTGCAGGGAAAATACTTTGAAATGTTCACGTCATTATTTGTAGCTCACTAATTTCAGTTCTTTTCTGTCTTAATTTTATAGAAATTACAGATTTATCAATCCTGCCCTGTGTGATATCATATACTATGTTCCTGAGTCTAGTTTTTGTCACGGTGCCTTGTTTGACATGAAGTCGTTCCTCTCAATTGGTTAACAATTATCCAAAGTCCTGAAGGTTCAAATTTGTCCATTTCTGCCCAGCAAACTCTTCTACTATGTGTAGCTTAATCTCTTGTCAGTACTATTTCAGGTCAATTATTTCTATCAATTATCAAAATTTCCATATTTATTATTGCCATTTAAAATATTATCCAAAAAATCTATCATCAAACTGGGCAGCTCAGATGGTTTAATGTCCACTTCAACCCAGGTCATGATCTCAGGGTCCTGGGATCCAGCCCCACATTGGGCTCCCTGCTCAGTGGGGAATGTGCTTCTCCCTCCCACTCTGTGCTCTCTCTCTCTCTCTCTCTCTCTCTCAAATAAATAAATAAATAAATACTCTTTAAAAAATAAAAGAATAAAATATTATCAAACTATGTGAACTGATAATATTTTTATTATAATCAAATAACAGTATCAATTCCAGTTTCTCTTGAATTCTTCTAGTGGCACAAATTACCATGGATTGGTTAGTTTTAGGTGTGACCAGCATTGTGTTTTTATGACAAATATTCCCAACTGTTCATAAATAGTTATTTGCCTTGATAAAAGTTCCCATATATATTTTCTTCAGATGAGAAAAAAAAAACACAAACTTTATAGACCTAAAAACAGCAAAATAGAACTCTAATTTCATGACATAGTAACTGTTGGAAATGATGGTCATGCTGTCTGCCAACTCTGGATCAAGAGAGGGGCCTCGGACGTGAACCATCTCCTTGCAGGAAACAGGAGCCCTCCCAGCCTGTGCCGCCTTTCCCCTAGTTTGGGACTATCTTTTGTTCCCGGCCTCACATGCAATTCTTTGTTCTGCTTCAGAGTGTGTAGGTGTCATGTGGCACCTGACCAAGGCCACTTCTCTATGTTCTTCCCACCTGGGAGGAAACAGGGTGCTCCCCCTGCAACTGAGAGGGGTGCATGAAGACCGTGACGGTGCAGGGCTAAGGGGTGAGGCGTGCTCGCTACTGAAGCCGATCTTGCCCCGTCCCTTCTTACGGGAGGAAAGCATTGCTCCATCCAGTGCCTGTGTGTGTCGAGTCTTCTTGGGCAGGCCCCATTCGTGCAAGCCCAGCAGGGACTGACACCCTGGACCACAGCTCTTGTGGGTAGAATCCGCCATAAGGGGCCTCCTCCCCTGGGAGTGGAGCAGGTGTCACTTACTTGGCAGGATGACAAGACTGCAGCTTTGTTCGACCTGCCTTGTGGAACTGATTGCTCACTTAAGTAAGTATAATATTGATTTTTGTCTTGGATTTAGTAGAAGTACTTGGGCTATATTTTTGAGACTCTAAGAAATGTCTATAAGTCAGAGATGATTAAATCAGAAGCAAAACAAACTCTAAGCCCTAGAGAGCACACCAACCAACCTTGCTCCCTCTTTCTTTCTTCCTTCCCTTCTTTCTTTCCTTAAGGGTCCCCTTGACCATACATTCTCACTATGAAACCAATGAATAAATACTGATATGTTTGTGTAGACCGTGAGAGAGACGTTATAACAAATAAAGGATAGAAGCTTTGTAATTCAAAAGGTTGGGGTTAAATGCTAGTTCTATCATCGAGTAGGTTCCTGACTTTTTTTTAAAAAAGGTTTCATTTGCTTATTTTGAGAGAGAGCGTGCCCCTACAAGTGGATGAGAGTGGGAGGAGGGACAGAGGCAGAGGCAGAGGCGAGCATCTCAGCCGGGCTCCCTGATGAGCACAGACCCCAATGCGCTCGATCCCATGACCCTGAGATCATGACCTGAGCACAAGCCAAGGGCCAGACACTTAACCAATAGAGCCAAATGTGCCACCTGGGTACCTGACTTTGACACACTTCTCTACTTGCACACAGCTTCAGTTTCTTCACTTGTAAAGTGAGCAAAACCCCTTTCTCAGAATTGCATGGAGACTGAGTAGGCTGAGGAGTACACAGTTAAACTCACAGTTACTGGGACATACCTAATAGTCAGTACACGGTAGCCATTCATGACTTCGCTTTCTTTTTTTTGAATGAGAAAAGCCTAAATCTGAATGTGAGAGCCCAACCCTACATTTGATTTTTTTCTAGTTATTTTTCTTTTTTCCTGTGCACAAAATCCAAGTAGGTCTTCTGACAAGATGACAAGATTTAGGACTAAAACACATGCTGAGGGGGAGTTTCACCTCCACACTGCTCAGATCCCTTAATCAATTAGCAGCATAAATGTGGCCATTTACTTAATGTTCCCTTTCTCCAGTTGGTGACTCAGTACCCTTTCTATGTGTATCTCTCTGTGATTGAGGGGGGATGGGGGAACCAGGGACTGACATTTGTGGCAGGTGCTGCACTCAACGCTTTCTTGTTTTTTCTCTCTCAATTCTCAGAGCATCTGTCTGATGGAACTGTTACTCATTTCATTTTACTTACCAAGAAATGAATGACTTGAACGTCTTCCCAAACACGACGGACCAGGAAGACTGGACTGGATTTTGAATCCCCATTTGATTCTATTTTCTTCCCACCATACCAGGTTACCATGGACATAACAGTAACATCTTCATGGTCAAATGGAATGATTATTATGATTACTGTTCAAAGATCACCTTTAATAAGATATACTATTTGCATCTGTTAGAGATCTCTTTGATTCTATGTGTTGCTGTTAAAATCAGTGTTTCTCTTTCACAATGTACAAACTGCAGGCTCACTGGGCAGAATCCAAATCTTTCACTCAGTTTGCATGCTGTGTTATTCTTGCTGACTCCACACGGCTCTCCCATTGGCCAGCATCAGGGGGAAAAAATTAGCTTTTCTACCCATCATGATAAGTGTACCAAAATGAGCTTCTTACAGAAAGAAATTACAAAGTTTTCAGGGAAAGTAGGCAAGATGTGAGAAAGTTACAGGGTTCCCCATCTCCTGTGATAGAAGAGAAATAGCTTGGGGTATTCATTCCTTTTGGTCAGTGTTTATCAGGAAGATCAGAAGGTAACCACAAAGACTGGAATTCTCACATTGTTTTAGTTAAATTGGTAGACTATTGATTTTTAAAAATGTATAGCAAACTGATTTGGTGAGGATAAATATGACCAAAAAAGTGATTTTAGTTGGTTCGTAGCAAATCCCTTTTTTTCTGAAACAATTTTAAGGTAGTGGAGTTTTGCTTTTTTTTTTTTTTTTTAATATTGATGCTGAATTACAAAAGGACTAAAAACGTGGTGAAATGCTGTGGTGTTGTGTGGTGTTGTTTAATCTGGGTAACATAGGAGAGAGACTAGTCAATGAACTTCAGGATACTTGTACTTGCATAAATCCAGATGACGGGCCAACACGCCGCACCCTTCCTGCCGAACACGCTCCCTTGTCAGTGTGTCTGCGAACATAACCGTTCTCAGTTCCAGCGCTCTCGTGTGTCTGCGGTCCCAGCTGCTTCTGCATCTCCTCTGCACCAGAATTATTTCTCTTCCGAGCTTTTCCCCTTGGAGTTTGATGTCTATCACTTTCCAGCTGACAGCCTCTTTGCTTTATGATTTTGCCTTCTCATCCAAAGGTCCTGCTTTCAGAACCATGTTCATAGGAGTAAAATACACTCACAAATTTAATAACAAACTTCACTCATCAGGAGCAGTCTTCCAAAGCGTGTATTTGTAACCACCGATACAGTAGCAAGAGTTCTTCAGTGTGGTCCTTCCATCTGTGTTTATATTTCGAATGGTTTGATGAGGTAGTTAGGAAGGGAAGGAATATTTCAGTGTTCTGGCTCTTCTTTAGCTGCCTTAAAGATTTCTCTTTTTTTCACTTTTTTTTTTTTTTTTTTTTTTTTTTAGTTTATTTGTTGAGTAAACTCTATATCCAGTGTAGGGCTTGAACTCACAACCCTGAAATCAAGAGTTGCATGGTCTTCCGACTGAGCCAGCCGGCGCCTCACTTTGTCACTGATTTTTAACAGTTTTAATAAAAAAGACCAAGGTCTGGTGTTTTGTCTTGTTTTATTGTTTTGGTTTTGACTCACCAAATACCTCTGAGTTAATATTTTTTCATCAGTTCTGGAAAGTCCTTGGCCAGTATTTCTTTAAATGCTGTGAGTTTTGCTTGTGCTTTATTCTGTTTCTTCTCTCCTGTTGAGACTCCAGTTACACATCCTGTAGAAATTTTGAGCATGTTCTACCTATCTCTTATGATTTTATTTTCCCCCATGTTTATTTTCTTTCCTACTTATTTTGGATATTTTCTATTGATTTGTCTTCAGGTGCAACAATCCTGTCCAATCTGCTCTTACATTCACCCACTGATATCATAATTAAGATATTTTGTTGTTTCAGTCCTAGAATGCTCATTTGATTTTCATACATTCCAATCCTCTGATAAAATCCTCCATTTTCCATCTTCTCCATCTGTCTCTTGAATACATCGATTAGTTATTTAAAAGCTCTTATCTGCCACTGCTAATAGCTAGGTCATCTGTGATTCTGTTTCTATCACCCTTCGTCTCCCTTGGTTACCAGCTCCGTCATCTTTCCTTTTTGCGTGGCTGCACCCTGAGAGTGTGCCAGGTACGTCCTTAGAGGACCCAGGGATGTTCCCCACTATTGGAGGGGTTCTTCTGTGTCAGAGGATGTGTGGGGGCTGATTCCCCACATCAAGTTTTGGAAAAGCACAAAAATAAAGCCTGCTGCCAACCCAGAAAACATTTACATATTTTTTTTTAAAAAGCAAGAAAATAGTTTTGTTATCGAATAAGCATTAAATTAATATTGCACAACCATTAGACAACCCACTAAAGATGCTGCAAAGCCAGAGTAGAATCCCATCCTTTCCCACAGCCAGGGACACTCAGTCCATTGCATCCTTGTACATTGTCTTAATTATCAAAAAGAAAATTAGAACTTGTGGTATCTTTTTCATAAACAGGAAGTTACCACTTGGAGCTAAGGGTCGAAACTTGAACCCCCTGAAACAGAAAGATGGGGTGTCATACCTCCTTGGAGGTATTTTGAAGAGATACCTCCAAGATCTTCAAGAAGGACATTCTCGGGATGCCTGAAGTCTAGTTTAGCTTCTGCACATCTCATAGAGGCAGACAGAGAACTTACAACTTCAAATTTCCTAAACAAAATTATACAGAGACATTAGGAGGACAGAGTTCTCCTTCCCTTATGCACCAGGGGACATCTAACTTTTTTTTTTTTTTTTTTTTTTTTTTGGTCTTCAGATGGGTATTTAGCCTTACACCAATCAGAGTTACATTCGATCAGAACTGGGTGGCAGTTTGGGTAAATTTTAGTGAGATTCAGTGTACCTTCAGTTCCCCTCTAGTCCTTCCAGTTGAGAATCCATGGTGGATCTGGTTGGGTTGAGAAGATCCACTTCCTTTCTTCAGCTTCCTTTGAGCCAAGCAGACAACAGCTTCAAACAGCTTCAAAATCTCACAAATGTCTTCAGTGAAGACACTTCAGGCACCTCCTCCCCACGTCTCTAAACTTGTTACTCTGATCTCGTGCAAACACCCCTAGCAGAGGTCTCCCACCAAATGCAGCAGAAACCCTCAGGCCAAGGGCAAGTGTAGACCCTCAGTGTCTACTCGATCCTCCCTGTAGAAGTCTCATTTCAGGCATGTACTGCCACAGGTATTTCTTTCCTGAAGACCCTGAGGCTACTGGAGGTCTTTTCTGCTTTTCAGAAGCTTTGGCATTGCCAGCTCCTTCCACACAACATTCAGCATTGTCTTCTAAGGAAAACCATCCTGTGTCTCCCATTCTGGAAGGCTCCCGTGGTCTGACTCTGGATGAATGTGAGAGCTCTGCTGGTTTCTCTTGTCTCCAGAGGAAGTTGTTGGCCTTGGCCAACCCCTGTTCCTCAGCCAGTGCCCAGAGCTGGCAGACATGCCCGGGAGGGGGAAGACAGCCAGCTCTTGGGGTGCCTGGAATGGCCATCCCCTGTTAGGAATGGCATTTCAGCTGGCCCTTGTGGCTCCCACAACCCTCCAGTGTCTTTCCTTCTGTGCCTTTGTTGTAAGGGGGATAGCTCCATGCCTACAGGCATGGGGGCAGCAGAAGCTTCCCTCCAGACCACTCTCTGGGGATTTGCTTCTGGGATGAAACCCTGAGCCTGTGCTCTTACTAAAATAAAGAGGTAAGTAAGGGATACACATTTCTCCACAGTTTGTAGCAACCAATTCTTCAAAAGCACAAATTACCCCTAAATACTTCCTTTTTTTTTTTTTTTAAATTTTAAATGCCCACGTGACTTTCTGTTTTGTTTCACCTTCTTGACCTTTGATATTTTTTCTCAAACAACAGAACCTCCATCATTTCACCAGTCCGCCCACGTTGGCTTCCCTCAGCTTTCTGGTTTGAGATGCTACTGGTTACAAGTTATTAAGTTATTAGTATCTTCTGATGAGGTGTGAAGAAAGAAAAATTGCTTTTTTTTAATCTTATTTATTTGTTTGAGATAGACAGAAAGAGAGCAAGTGGAGGAGGGACAGAAGAAGAGGGAAAGGGAGAATGTCAAGCAGACACCACACTGAGCACAGAGCCCAGCGCGGGGCTCGATCTCACCACCCTGAGATCACGACCCCAAAGCAGGATTGCTTTCTTTCATAGCAAAAGAGACAAATTATTTTATGTGAGTGATATCTCCTTAATTCATCTGGCTTGTTACATTTGCATTCTTAATTTACAGGGAATATGTATTCAGTGCATGGCATATAATGGCTTAGAAAATTTAATATTTGATTAATGAGTTAGAATCTTATGGGCAGATTAAATAAAGAACAGATCACAAGTCACACACACACACACACACACACTGAAATAAAAAGAAAATAATACATGGTGCATAAGTCAGAAGTCAATTTTGGGTGAACCCATACCCTTTTGAGTTCATTTACTGATTGATTTGTCCACCAATATGTCAATATTGATCACTCTTGGAGTAAGCTCTCCAAGGACCACTGACCAGGGGCTGTTCAGAATCCTATTTGGTGGAGAAAGTGATTAGTAGTCACTTGCAGATGGATTTGAAAGATGACAGACATTCTCTTTATAAAGTGCTGGACAACTAAAAATCAGATTATTTGAGGGGGAGACAGCAGGGGGTTAACAGCAAAATATGAGATGCTCACCACTCTGACCATCTCTATTAGTCTGAGAACAAGAATGATACGGCCAAAAATAGTTCACGTGCTTCATGTATCATAGACATCAGTTGGTAAACCACTGCTCCACTGAACAGCAAGCATCATAAATAACAGAAATTGGGATCAATAATACCAATATTTTGCTGTCTATTTCATAATGACATATTCTTATGCTTTGAGGTATAAAAAAAAAATTAGGAGTCTTTGTATTTACTGCAAGAAAGACCATAAACCTTGAGCAAAGGGGTGCACGAAGTCTCTCGTGTGCTCATCACTTGAACCTGCGGCAGGTGTGAGGCTACCTGCACGCTGGGGAATGGTCACAGCTGGAATGAGTGTGCCAGCTGCAGGGCACGAGGGAGCTGAGTGGAGTCTCCGCCGTGGCAAGCGTGCAGGAGGCGGGCTGTGTCCCCCACGGAGCAGTCAGTATGGACTAGTTCCCTTACCCTCCATGCTCTCCATGTGATACCAGCACCCCCACCATCCACTGCTCCTGGACCAGGACCACTTGCGGGCCTGGCCCCTGCATGGGGCGGGTGACGGGGCGGTCCTACCCCTGGCAAGCTCTCCCCACTGACAAGTAAGATGTACTCAGGCCAGGACACGAATGTTGACTTGGGAAAGCCTACCAGGTGAGATCTGGAATCCAAAGAGGGGGTCCAAGTTTCAGTCCTGCAGGTGCCCAACGCTGGTACCTTGGCCAAGGTAGAGTCCACTGAATGGGTCTGGGAGTCATAAGACCTGGGGTTCCTCTCCCAGGCCCACCCCACATCTCTGGGTATCAGCCGACTTACACTTGGTCATGGTGGGCTGAGCCCAGGCAGCCTCGCTCCTTCCCTCCTGCCTTCTTTGCAGCACAGACAGTCACAGACACCCACCCAGCCAATGCAGGGGCGGGGGGTGCCCTCTCTGGCCAACAGAAGTGGAAAGAACCACTCCATGCAAGAGCATGGGAGACCCAGAGCCCAGCAAAGGGGGCTTCTCCGGACTTCCAGTGCTGGGAGCAGAGGCAAAGCAGGCAATGGATAGCAAAGGGACTCAGTGTCAGAAACGGTGAGCAGCGGAGAGAAACATAGAGGAGGGGAGAGAGTGCCAGGGGGAGGGCTGCTGGCTCCTGCCAAGGAAGCCCCCTCGACAAGGGAATGCTCAAGCCGAGGTCCTGGGTGGTGAGGGAGGCAGGCACTCACACATCTGGGATGTCTGCTCCAGGCAAAGGGAGAGCATGTGCAAAGGCCCAAAGGCAGGGCGCATCAGCTGTGTGTGAGGAGCCGCAGCTGGTGGTGGCTGAAGAGTGAGACTGGGGAAGACGGTGAGATCTGAGCGGGGCTGGGTCATGCTGGACCTGGCAGGCCACTGGGCAACTCTGGCCTTTATTCCAAGTGGATGGGGCACCATGGGGGAGTTTGAACCGAGGAAGCATGAGAACAGGGGGAACATGTATTAGACCTTTGTCCCCGTGTCCTGGCACAGAGCTCCGAAGACCCTTGGAATCATCAGAGTAATGAGAGTAGCTTCTGCTTTCCAGTGACATGGCTGGGGGCCCCAGGATGGGGGCTGATGGCCAGGAGACCACCATGTGGTTCGAAGGCTGGAATTTTCTGTCCCCCTTCATGACTTCCTGGGAGAGGAGAGGGGCTAGAGGTTGAGGCAATCACCCATGACCAACGAATAAATCAACTGTGCCTGTGTAATGAAAAAAGGCCTTCTGGGTTGCTGAGGGCATGGAGGTGATGGAAGTTGGTGCCCCGCAAGAAAGCATGGCAGTGCCCTGTCCCTCTCCACATGGCTCGCCCCATGCCTCTCGTCCACTTGGCTGTCCTGGAGTTGGAGCCTTTATAATAAACTGACAGTAGTGAGCATAGCCCTTTCCTGAGTTCTGTATGCCGTTCTAGCAAATTCTCAAACCCGAGGAGCTGTTCGTGGAATGCCCAGGCTAGAGCTGGTCCTGCAGAAGTGTGAGGGGCCCAGGACTTGCACCTGGTTTCTGAAGTGGGGGACGGTCTTGTGGGACTGGGGGGTCTGCCCCAGCTCGGGCTTAGTTCACCTCAGAATGGATCTGAATCAGCTGGTGTCAGAGCCGGGGTGTCAGAGCCGGGGCCTCTGGTGTACAAAACGCCCATGACCTTTGGTGTCCAAGGCGTTGTCAGTGAAAACAGCTTGGGGAAGATGCTCTGACAGCTGGGAAGGGGTCGCCTGGGGTGTTTGCATTCCAGATGGAGTGTGGCAGCCAGGCAGCCCGTCCGCAGTGGCCCCGTCGTCTGATCAGGATGGGGGAGGGGAGGACGGCGCCCATACCTGCTGGGACACCTGGTCTCTGAACACCGCTCAGTCCATGCTTTATTTCCGACACGTTGATCGTCTTGTGCTCCTCCATGTCTTATGAGCCCTCCCATCCAGGTGGCGATGAGGCACGTGTGCCGAGAGTGCTAAGGGGTCCTCATGGAGAATGAGGACAGGCAGGGAGAGGAGATCCGGCCACCGAGGGGACAGGCGAGGACAAGGCAACCAAGCCTGGAATGCAGGATGTGCTCTTGCTTGAGATTACCAGGAAGCAAACCGGTATTACAGAACAGTTTCAGTGAGCCCATCACTGTGTTGACTGTATGGCCAAGGGCCAAGAGACGCTCGGCTTCATTGTCTAGGTAATAGGGAGCCAGGGGAGGCTTTCAGACTGAAAGGAGACATGGCAGAGCCGTGGCTCACACATCTCCTGGCACAGTGTGGTAAGGACCGAGGTGCGGCGGGATGTGCATAAGAGACAAAAGACAGGACCACCAGAGGGGAGAGGGCAAAGGCGGCCTGGGCACCAAACGCCGGGAACCAGGAGGCCGGCCAGCAGCCTCAGCCAGGAGCGCTGGAGGAGGAAGAGATGTCATTTGGGTCACAGATTCCAGAGAGTGGATGCCACCCGCAGGACGTGGAACAAGACCCAGTGTCTAGTTTAGGCAGGAAACAGTTTAATTTTCAAAATCAAACATCCAGCCTTAGGATTTACTCATTTAATGTAGAGTATCCTGTGGAGAAATGTGCTAGCATTTCCACTTTGTATTTAATTCGCAGTATCTCGGCTCATGAGAACTTTCTGAAGACTTCTCATGCCTTCATTAAATTACACCAGGATAAATGAGTTGAGAACTTAGATCGTTTTCCCAGTTCAAGGTACTATATGCAATCATCCTCTGTTGTCTTACGTTACTGCTTTTTTACCTATGTCACTTCTTCGACATTGCATATCTCATTACCCTGTATCTAAATCTAAGCAGAGCTAACTTGTGGGACAGCTTGTGACAACCTGAGAAGTCGAGGAACATTTTTTTTTTTTTTTTAAGACAAGGGTTCCAGAAGGGAGAAGCACAGCAGAGCCCGACTGATCGGATCACCTCGAGGTCTGAATCTTCTGTCTCTGTGCTCTGAGCACTTGTCTTCCCTTCACGAAGGAGAATTCAACCTTCACATTTTGCTACGGCTCCCACTGCACGAGCAGGGAGTAGTTTTGCCACCTTCTCTCTCTCTCTCTCTCTCTCTCTCTCTCTCTCTCTCTCCCCCCCCCCTTTCTCTCTTTCCCTCAGGCTTTCAAGGACTATTTGGTCTTTCCCTCAGGGATCAGAAAGCAAGTAGGGTCAAGTCACATTCCCCTGTATCTTCCTTCCTTCGAAGACTGCTGGTAACCAGGAAGGCCAGTTGGGAAAGTAGGGTGCACGAAGATATGTAAAGTCCTTTACTGGTCTCATTTTGTGAGTTAATAAAGTTTACCAGCATCCAGGGTTGTCAATCCAGCTTCTGTCCTAGTCCCGAAACAGTGAACGCTGTCCAGAAGTCCTTCAGCAGGGGAGTGAGTTCACAAACTGCACTACATCCATACAACGGAACATTTCCCATTAACAGAAGGAACACCTGACCCAGGAAAAAAGGTGGACGACTCGGCAATGCATTTCCCTGTGAAGAAGCCCAGCCCAAAATGCTCTCCAGTCTCTGTAACATCCTGGCAAGGGGAAGCAGAAGGGTTGGGGCACAGATCCATCACCGTCAGGGCTTGCCAGTGCCTGGAGGTTCTGTGACAGAAGCAAAGCACGATGGGAGTTTTGCGACGAAAGAAATGGCTTTGCTCGAGGGTATGTGACTGTGCACCTTGATCAAAACCCATGGGGCGCACACCATAACAGGTGCCGTTAACTAAAGCTCACTCTTCATGGACACCTGTTAACGAGGGAAATCAGCCAGGACGTGTGTTAAACCACCAGCTTTAGCCAAGGACCTTAGCTCTGCCATAAGTGAATAACATAATCGCTCCGGCTCCTTGGGAGAATAGGTCCTTACCCTCCATTCTGGAGAATTCCAACCCTCCACAAAGTCCACTTGTGCAGGAAGGAAAGCACCTCAGCATGAGCCAGCACGAAGCTGCCCACTCAAAACTCTGGGGAAGACCCCCTAGAATCATTCCTTTCACCTCCTGCTTCCAGGTTTGCACCTTTGTCTCATCCCTAAATGAAGTCCGTTCCAGAGAAGAATCGGGAGGCTTTCTCTACCTCGGGGTGTGTCGTTTCCACCCTCGGGTCCAGCACTCATCTGTGTAACGAGAGAACGGAAATGGGGCCAGCCTGGGCAGGAGATGCCCTTCACAGAGCTCAAGACAGAAAGAGATGAACGGGGCATTTCTGTCGGAATCCCTCGCGAAATGTCGGGGTTCCGCTCGAGCCTTCATCCAGCACCTCCGTGCCAGCCCCCTCCTGAGGAAAACCACAGGGACCCCCAGTGTCGGTGGGAGCCAATCTGAAAATCACTGACTGAGGGGAAATGTGGAGACGCCAGAGGGGATGGAGGAAGGCGGAGGGGACCCGTTCTGTGCGTGGTCACGGCGGTTGATGTGCACAAGCAGCTGTGTCACTCCCTAGCAAACGGGGTCACATGATTCCCTGCATTTCACTGCACTTCTTGCCCTGCCCCTATTTTGGTGACTCTCCTAACACTCCCAGCGCACCAGGAAGGTCTACGATATTGCGCGTCATGTAGGACTTCCATGTTCCAGGTCTTTGCTAGCTGTTCTGGCTTCATACATCCGCGGACACTGGGTTCCTAGGACGCCCTCCTGTGCTCCTCTGTTCCTCAAGCTCACATTCTTGCCGCAGCTCGCGGGCTTCTGCTGGGGCCCTCACTTGCCCTCAGGCACCCACACTTGTAACTGTCTGAAGTCCAACTTAACAGACCAGTTTTAATGGGAGTCATGAGTGGACTCAGCCAGGGGAGTCTTAAATTCCTTTGGACCTGGTCTCATTTTGAACCTTTGTTTAGGAATTAAAAAGCAGAGAGCGAGAATATTTAACAATTGCATACAAGTCTGAGATGAGTGGGCCCCTTTCCTCCCCACTGTGGGTCCCTTAGGTGACCTTGTAAACCAGGCTGGACCCCGCAGGCCAGCACTGAAGTGGCCTTGTCTTCAGCAGGGAGCACTCCAAGGCTTGGACCAAGGCAGGAAGTTGATCAAGCCGTGTTGTAGGGCAAAAGGTTGTTTGTTTACTTGTCAAGCCATGCTTTGGACGGACTGAAGACACTCACAATAAGGACATGAGTGAATAAGTTCCCACGGGAGGCGTTGAATCAGAGACTGTGGGCAGAGGCTGCCCGAGTGCTGAAGGGATGGATTTCACTCAGATTTTTAAGGAATGGCTTAGTGAGGAAGCAGCACACAGGTGTTGTAACTGGTTGCACCCGAAGAACGTCCTCACACATGGGAGATCTGCACCCCGCACAGTGCCCAGGGACACCCCACGCAGCGCCCAGGGACAGTGTAAAGCAGATATACAGTTACAGCGACTTTGAAGTAAAATTGTTTCAAGGTCACTGGAAGCACCTCTTTACCTGTGCGTTTGCCTTGTGTCCAGGGTGCTCTGCATCCAAGATCCCCTCTACGTGTGGTCTTGTAGGACCCCCGCTTTGCTCTTTAACTGTTAGTTTTAATTAGAGTATGGTTTTTTGCCCTGCTTTTTTTATTGAAAGATTATTATGTAGTCAAATTTGTCAGTCATAAAAATACATTCCACACCACATTGCTATGAAAAATTATTCCCTCCGGTTTATTATATCATCTGTAAAGTGTTTGTGGTGTTTTTTTTTTTTTTTTTTTTTTAGTTTTTATTTTGAAATGAATTTTACCTTTTATTTGGTTTGGCAGAAAAGTTGCGAGGAGCACGGAGTTCCCAAAGAGACTTCACCCGGTTTCCCTGTAACGTTACCTAATATAATCATTGTACATTTACCTATTCTAAGAAATTAACATTGACACACTATTATCATCCAAGCTGAAAACTTGCCTGGAATTTAAGTGCTTTTTCCCCTGATGTCCCACAATTCCACACAGTATGTAGTCACTGTGTTTCCTCAGGTTTTCTCCAAAGAGAGAGCTCAACCTCTCCTTGCTGGTCCCGATGTTTTGAAGAGCCCAGGTCAAATTTTTCATCAAGTGCCCTGGGGTTTGGGTGTGTCCAGGGTCCTCCCATGATCATATGGGGTTTCTGGGAAGATCTGGGGAGGCATAGATTTTTGGAAGGATGCCACAGGGGTGATGAGCCTGAGTCCTTCCGTTAGCTCGGTCACATGACTTATAACTGGTGACATGAACCTTCAACACTTTGGTGGCCGCCTGTTTCTCCACTAGAGTTACTATTTTTCCCTTTCTGTTTACTATTTATTAGAAATGAGTCGTTAATTCTAGCCCACACTCAGCAGAAGGGAAATCAAGCTTCACCTCCTGGAAAGAGGAATATTGTCGACAGATGTTAAAACCAACGTAGTAATTAATCAATATTTGGCATTCGTCCATGGATATTGCCAGCAGCAATATCGCTGTGGTGTGCTAACGGTGATTTTCTATTCCCCTCATTTTGTCTGCATTCATTAATTGGAATTTTTCTGTAAGGGTGATTTTCTCCTTCTTCCATGTTTATCTACTAATTCACCCGTTGGATAGAGAGTTGGACTGCAAGTAAATTAAAGATCAAAAGAAGAAAGGAGAGAATATAAAACTAACCCATGGATAAGAAAAACATCAGAGACACAGCAAAAACATTCAAGACTATTAAGCATTTCTAATCAACAATAAACACCCACAGAGTGTTAAGAGAGACTTCAACACACAGGGCACCACATACATAAAACAGACTCTATTTTTGAGACATAGCTAAAATACAATAAATCAAAGTCTACCATAGCCCAAAATTCTTTTTTTTAAGGATTTTATTTATTTATCTGACAGAGAGAAAGAGAGAGCTTGAGCACAAGCAGGGGGCAGATCAGAAGAAGAGGGGGAAGCAGGCTTCCCGCTGACCAGGAACCCCAATGCGGGGCTTGATCCCAGGACTCTGGATCGTGACCTGAGTTAAAGGCAGGCCCTTCACTGACTGAGTCCCCCAGGCATTCTATATCCAAAATTTCTTACAAATGAGCTATGAGGATGACAGTAACAACAAAGCGAAGGGGTCCCAATTTTTAAAAATCCACAAACGACACGGATGGGCAATTTCCAGGAAAGAACACTAAAAATCCACTCGGTGAAAAGATGCTCCATCCACGCGGAAGCCAGGAAACGTAGGTTGAAATAATGAGATACACTTCACATCCATCAAAGTGACTAATAGGGGGTCATACTAACATGTGTCGACTAATGTGGGAGGAAAGAGCCTTTTGAGCCCTTCTGTGGGAGTGTAAATCACAGAACATCCTGGAAAGGAGTCTGGGGAGCATTCAGTGACACAAAGTCTGTGTCCTGTGACCAGTTATCCCATTCCTGGGCCTCTATCTGAGAGACACCCTTAAATTCATCCATAGGGAGACAGACACAGGCTTGGTGTGTTGCGGCAGGGAATTAGACACCACGTACTTTCTATTGTTGGTGAACTGATGAGACAGATGCAGTCAGTGCTTGCTACAGAACCTGCAGCAGGGGAAGAGCCCCAGCTGGGAAGAAAGACCAACAGCAACAAAAGTAGCCCCAGAGCGCACAGGGAAAAGAGAAGGCAGAGAATGAGATTTCTGGTGCAGAACTGTTCGCATGGTGGAAAAGCACATGCTCACATGCCCCACGTTGCACCCAGCTGCAGCGTCTTTGGGGACACACACAAACATACTAAGAGGAGTGTTTTGTGAAGAAGGGAACAGAAACATGATGATAAGGGTGGGGAATACTGTGAGGCCAGTGTTTGCGGACCCCTGGTTCTATTACACTCTGTACAGAGGAAGGTGACTAACTTACTCCAAGGAACAGATTTTTTTTTTAATTAGGAAGCAATAATTTGGACATGCCCTATGGCCCAGGAGAGACTGATGTGTACGCGGAATGAGGTAAAAATACGAGGTCCCACAGTTACTATGCTCAGGACACGGATAAACAAAAATGCGGTCTATGCACACAATGGGCTACTATTTGGCTGTAAACAAACAAACAAACAAACAAAAAACCAGTAAAATATGTGCTCCAGTGGGGTGGCTGTCACACATGTCGTGGTCAGCACAAGAAGAAGATGCGAAGGGTCACACAGTATGTGTCTCTATTGACAGGAAATAGTTAAAGCTGGTGAATCCACAGAGACAGAAAGCAGGTCCGTGCTTGCCAGGGTGAGACGGGGCAAGGGAAAAGGGGGTAACCGCCTGCCGGGCTGGGATCTCCTTTGAGGCAGCAAAATTAGTTTGGTTCCACACAAAGGTAACTGTTGCACAAGACTGTGACTGGACTAAATCCCAGTAAATTGTAGACTTTAAAATAGTAAATTATATGCTATCTGAACTCTACTTCAATGAAAGTGTGATCTTCACGGTTACCACGGAAGAGAGCAGATGACCTCTCTCTGAAGGGACACAGCCTCGTCATAAACCCCAGTTTACTAATTAATTGGTCTCAGTCCCAAAAGCTGAGGGAAGCACTCCTCTCAGACTGATCGTTTGGAGCAGAAGAACCAGAGTATATCTCAAGTCTTTATAATCTGTAGTTTGGCCAGGAAGCAAATAATGGATTTTAATAACACCTTAGATATGCATTACTATGTTAATAATTAACAATGTTTAATATTTCTTTGTGGTACAGGTATATGTGGTTATTATGCATGATATATTAAATATATTTCTGGATTAAATGTATATTATACATATAATCATAAAATTTCAATAATATTGTATATTTATGTAATCATGTATTACCCATGTGAGTGCATGTAAGCTTACATGATGTAGATAATTATACATCTAATCATGTGTATTATACATCTCGTATCGTGTGTATTCTAATTCTGTGTTTGTGGTGGGTGTGTGTAGAGAGAGGCGTGCACACACTTGTACCTGTTCGGGAATGTTGCCAGAGGTGGAGTTCGGTATCTTACCCTGAAAACTTACTGAGGTTTCATTAAGGGCTTTTCTTCGTAGCCCAGGAGCCATTAAAATGTATTAAGAAGGGCACTGGGGTGGCTCATTGGTTAAGCGTCTGCCTTCTGCTCAGGTCATGATCCTGCAGTCCCGGAATCGAGCCCTGAGTTGGGCTTCCTGCTCAGCGGGGAGTCTGCTTCTCCCCCTGACCTCCCCCTTTTCATGTTGTCTCTCTCTCTCAGGTCAGACAAATTCAGAGGCCTTCGATCTTGGTGAAATTTCTAGGGTCCCGGCCTGTGGAGCACGATGAGATGTCACTTCTAACTTGGCACATGCTGTATCCGACCCTCCAACAGCCACGAGTGAGGCGTGATGCCCATGAGCTCCTCTGACTTTTGGAGGCAAAACAGTCCTCATTTAGATGTGGGACTCCAGTTCATTTATTGAGTGACCCAAAAAGCTGCTCGTTTTGAGTGAGACCCAGAACAACAGAAAGCTTTGCATCAGGTCCAGGCTGCTGTGTGAGCTGCTCGGCCACTCGGTCCCTGTGACCCTGCAGCTCCGAGAGCAGATAGGATTGCTAGCTGGAGCTTTGGCCAGCTCTTGTAGGTGATCTGCAGTGCAGGACCTTAGGGGTTCGGGACCAAGCCCCACCATCCTCTTTGGATAATTGTTCCTTTTGAAAAACAGCTCAAGACCTATTAGAGGGCCTTAGGAGAATTACTTAACTTTGGGCTACCCACTTAACAGGTGACCTGAACATGACGTACCATGACACTCAGCCATCAGGCAGGTGTCACCTGACCCACCATGCCACAAAGTAGAATATTTCGAGCAGCATTCCGTCATGCAGTGGGACTGCTATGTACATGGCTGGACCCAGGCAGTCCTGGGCAGGCAAGTCACACAAAAAAGCGTCCAAGGGCGCAGGGTTCACTTAAATATTGGGGGGAACCGATTATGCTCCATAATGTGGGTGGGCCTGATCTAATCAGTTGAAGGCCTTAAAAGAAAAGATTGAGGTTCCCCAAGTGTGAAGGAGTTCTGCCTCCAGGCAGGGTTCAGACTCAAACTGCCACCTCAGGTTGGTCTGCCACCAATCTGCAGAATTCAAACATGCCAGCTTTCACAGTCAGCAAATTCTTTAAAATAAATCTCCCTCTTTCTGTGTCTGTGTCTATCTCTATCTCTCTTTTTCTCTCTCAGTAAACACACACACACATTCTAGAACCCTACGACAGAAAGTACTTAACATTTGTAATTAATTAAGAAAATGATGAATAAATAATGGAAGATGGGCATCATACTTACTCAGAAATTATAGGCATGTACCTTGGTTATTAATTATAGATTCTAACAAAAGTCTCTAGTAAACTCTCAAAAAGCACATTCAAGGAAAGTACAGAAAAGGACTAGGCTATATACCAAAACCCAGAAAAAACAAAAAGCAAAATGAAAATCCAGTAACTGCCTGAAGTGGTAGGCAAAGTGATCGTAAGAATAAAATTAATCAACTAAGAAACATACACAACTGTAACTAAGAAGGGACATATAACCAGATATCAACAAAACATGAGCATGGAATTTGCTTCTCCTGGAGGCAATGGAGCCAGGATGCTGGGTATCCCCAAACTCTGAGCAAGCCAGTCTGGGCTTGATCCTCCAGCAGAGAGCTACCTGCTGAAGAGCTCAGTCGTGATTTTCTTTCCTTCAGGGAATTGCTGAGAGACCATCTGTCACACACTCAGCTTAAGCCTGGGCATAAAGAAGAGCCTGGTTAGGAAGCTCAGAAGCCAGGCGACTCACATTGGAATTCACACCGGGTCCAGGGTGCATGGCTCTGGGGTCAGCTGTTCCCAGGACAGATTGGGAGGTCTGACTAGCTCCCTGATCAGCGTAAGAAGTGGGTCAGATTGAGCAGGTTGGAGATGCGTACCAAAGAAATAAACGTGGACACCCGTGGCTGGCTGATAATCAACCTGGATGGCTGAGTGGGTTAAGGGCCTGACTTCTGATTTCAGCTCAGGTCAGGATCTCAGGGTTAGCTTTGCTAACAAGCACTTAGCAGGGAGTCAGCTGGAGATTCTCTCTCTCTCTGCTCCTCCCCTCTGTTGTGCTTTCTATTACTCTCTCCCAAATAAATACGTAAATTTTTTTTTGAAAAGAATAAGAAGGGAGTTGAGGGAAATTGGAAGGGGACGTGAACCATGAGAGACTATGGTCTCTGAAAAACAATCTGAGGGTTTTGAAGGGGCGGGGGTGGGAGGTTGGGGGAACCAGGTGGTGGGTATTAGAGAGGGCACGGATTACATGGAGCACTGGGTGTGGTGCAAAAAACAATAAATACTGTTAAACTGAAAAGAAATTTATAAATAAATAAAGAAGAAGAAAGGTTGCAGAGTTAAACAAAGTGAAAGGCCAGTGAGTCATGGCATCTCAGATTTCAAAATGATAATGAAGAAAGTGGAGAACAACCCATCCTCCAAAACATGAAAAACTCTGAGGGAAAAAATATCTGTCGCCTTTGAAAAATGTTCCCTTGGAAAGTATTTCCAAGGACATCTTCTCTTACTCTCTCATTGAGTTTCTTCTGAATATTTATGGCACAGGTATGGAATGAATGCCTTTACATAGAGCATGAACATGAAAACAAGCAGGAGCAATGAACCTGACATCAGAGAATGCATTCCTAAGACAATGTCTGGTGCTTCAGGATTTCTGGGAAACATGGCTAGATGTCAATTTGTCTGTGATCGTGATGGTGTCTGTGGGGTGCTGTCTTCTTATAGACATGGCTCAGGGGCCAAGCCATGGACTACAGCTTACCTTCCTGGCTCTGTTTAGGGAGAGGGCCAGAGCTCAGAATTATTAAGTAAATTGTACATTTTTATTAAAGCAATGATCTTTGAAGAGTTTAAATACTATTTTCCATTTCTGATATTATGTACCTCCTGAAGGGACAGTCATCACTTAGCATCATGGGAAAGCTGGGGGTGACCCATGGTAGACATCCCAACCTTTCTATGAAATGCGGTATCATCCACATCTTTAGAGTTGTCTGTATATTTCCCCCCCTTGTCCATCAGTCCTGTTCGCTATTCTCTGTGTTTTCTTTATATTTTTACCAAAGTAAATGCATCGCTAAATCATATTTGATTTTGCATAGTTTTGAAACTAGAACAAATGCAACTATCCTGCACAAATTTTCTGCAAGTCGCTTTTATCTCTTCCTCAGTAGCGTGTCTAAGTAATTTACACTTACGATGCTTCTCTGTAGTTCATTGTAACTTGAGCACGATACTGCAGAGCACATACCTTCCACTCGACGGGACTGGGTTGGTCTCCATTTCTTATTACTACAAAATAGCGGGTTTTCTCTAGCTCTAGCAGCAGAATCACTCTTTCAAAAGGCCTGCTTTCTTCAGCCTGGACCACGTCATGATGAAGCATTTTCCAAAGCGATGGCTCTAACTCACAGCCCCACCACAGTCAGAACCATCATCACACAGGCAGCTTTCCATGATGTCAGCAAAACACTCCATACCCAAGACATTCTCAAAACTGAAGCTACTTTTTAGACACCGACATGAATGTTGAGAAACTTGGGCTCTTGGGTAGCAGTTCACTGCAAGCCTGGGAGAAATGTGGACTCATTTGGAAGTTCTTATCTACTTAAAGGAGTGTTCTCAGAAAGAAAGGAGAAATGGGGAGGAAGACCGAATATTTGTAGAAATAATGGCTGAAATCTTACCAAATTTGATGGAAACCCTTAATTATAGAGTCAATATCTACCTGCAGTAAAATCAAAACAAGCAGATCTGCTCTTTGATACATCACACCATGGAAAAACAAAGGAGAAATTTTGAAATTGCAAGAGAAAAATATCCCTTCATATACAGAGGACCGCATTAGATTAACCACTGACTTCCAACCAGAACCAGGGGGAAAAGGCCCTGAATGACACTAGTCAAAAAGCTGAAAGAGAAAAACTTGTCCGGGTGCCTGGGTGGCTCATTCTGTTGGGCATCTGACTCTTCATTTCAGTTCAGGTCATGATCTCAGGGTCCTGGGATCAAGCCCCATGTCAGGTGCAGTGCTCATTGAGGGATCTCCTTCCCGCTCCCCTGCTCGTGCACACAGGTGCTCTCTCTCTCTCTCTCTCTCTGTCTCTGTCTCTCAAATAAGTAAATAGATAAATAAAACTTTTAAAAAACTGCAAACCCAGAATTTCATACCTAACAAATCTGACTTTCAAAAATGAAGGCAAAATAAAGATATTCCCAGATACACAAACTGACAAGGATTCCTAAAGGAAATCTTTAAACTGAAAACAAAACAGAACAAAACTAAAAACTTGATTCCAGGATTTGAACATGCTGGCTTTGTTAAGAAATGTGCGTGAGCATGTGGAAGTGTGCCTATACGGAATGTTGTGAAAGTGTTTCTGCAGTTTACTGTCTGCTCATCTCAGAAGGAAAAACACTAGAAATGACTGAGAAACATACCTGCGAGGTTGAACTATTTCACTTTGTTTTGTACTTACTTAGCTTTGTAAATTTGGAATAATCATTAATTTTTTAAGTCCCTCTAGCTGAAGTTAGTGAAGATTAATTGAAATAAAACATCTTAAGATGTTTTCAAAAAGCACATGGCTAAAGAAGCACAAAAGAAATTTGAGTTTCATTTGTACTAGGGTGATGCAAGGCAAAAACATATTATGTGGGGAGACTGGAGCTGCAGACAGAGGACAAAAGTTCCTGGGAATTAACCAAAATTCCAAGGAAAACTCCAAATTTTTAAAAGCTATGGAGCACAACTGGAGATCCCATGGGGAAGAGGTATTCTCTGAACTCCACGCAGGATGAAAGACAAATTGACAAAGGTCTGTCTCTAGCAGGGTGAACAGGTAGGAGTGTTGGCCTGGGAGGGTGGAGGGATGACAGAGCTACAGGGCTGGTGCTGGAGAGCGGATGTGGTCCAGCTACCTGTGTCCCTTACCTGCCCTCAAGGGCCCTTTGTGACCAGACCACAGCTCTGTGATGTGGGCGTGGGGCTTGTGGCTGCACCTCCACACCCAGGGCTCAGTTGCCTGAAGGCAGCAGTGCGATCGGTCACTAACTCTCAGGGCTCAGTTGCCTAAGGACATCAGTGCGATGGGACTGTTTTTCGAGGAAAGAGATGGAGAAATATCTCTTCCCTTGGGAATTCCTTACTGATGGTTGGCTGAGCTCCAGTCCCACTACCTGGGCAGTTAATGCTGCCCTCGCATTCATATGGGGGCTGGGGCTCTTCTTCCTCTTACTCTCCTATTTCCAGCCTGATCCGTCCTCACCACCAGGCAAGAAACACAGGAAGAGCAGGAAGGTAAGGAACCCTTGGCCCAGACCCAGCAGAATGTGATTCTATCTTCTTTTTTATTAATCTTTCCACTTTTCTGAGTCATTGGAGAGACTCCTGAGATGGGAAAGAATAGAATTGTCAGGAGAGAGTAGACCACCATCCATCCAGGACAAGCCAGACCAGCCAGGAGTTAGAGGGACACAAGGATTTCTCCAGGAAGATCTCGGACCAGAGTCCAGGTGTGGTGGAGGGGTGCCGGACAGCGTCCCAAACACAGTGACTGGTGACTGAGGACCAGAGGTTGAGTTGCCTCTCTAGCAGAGGTCAGGCCCCTGAGCACTGGGTCACCTGCTGCTGGGGCAGGGGTCCCAGTCTCTCCATGTTCTCTTATCTCAGTGCCAAGCAGAGCCACGGAGGAGCAACAGAAGGAAGAAAAACCAGACTGTGAAAGGTGAGCACCTGCCTCTCACCCCTGCATGCCCCAGTTACACTGTGCCCCCCGCTCTGAGGGCCCAGCCCCACTGTCTCCAGGACACCAGGGCCTGAGCCCGTCTCTCAGGACACAGAGCCCTGGGGTGGGGGCCCCCTGAGAGGAAGAGGGGAACCTGGAGGCTTTCCAGATTCTGCACCAGAAGAAAGCCCTGAGGGGCTGGAAATAGGTGTCGCCCAGCAGGGGCCCCAGGGCCTGGACTGGGGGGCGGGACCTCCTGCTCCCACTGTGGACAAGCTGTTCAACTCGGCTCAGATTCCTCTGTGAGGCCACACAGTTCTTCCTCCCCAGCAAGGTCATGAATGAGGAAAACACTTTGGAAAAGACAAAGCGACCCCCATTATGAACCCTGTAATCACTGTGCGAGCACGTGGCCTTGGACATTGCTGTTTGGGGCTCCTGAGCCCAATCCCCCAAAGGTCTCCCCTAAAGAGACATTGTACCCAGCCTCCTGTAAGACCCTTGGGCCTCGCCTTCCACTGTGACCTGGTCTCCTGTTTCCAGTTTTCAGAGATTGCCTACAAGATCTGGAAGAGGTTCAGGACCTATTCTCCCTTCTGCAAAGGTAAAGAATCTGCCCCCTTCTCCCCTGCGTGGGCCTCCCCGAGTCTCTAGTGTGAACCCGGGCTGCAGGGAAACGCCCCTGGGGCTATTTGGCGGGGGAGGGCCTGGGAGGAGCCGTGGGGACAGACTGTGACCAAAGCCCTGGGCTGAGGGACAGCAGGGGCATTGTGACATGGGTGTGCGGCGTGGAGGGCTGTGGGGACCACTCCTGGTCCTGGCTGCTGCAGCGGCAGCTCACGCCTCCTGTCTCCCGCAGCCATCTGGCGAGGCTCTCTGCCCAGAGGGGCTTTCACCACTTCTTACGTCAAGCAGCCCCCAGGCAGGTGCGCCAAGGGGCGCCATCTGGAGCCGGTCAGCCACGCAGGGAGTCTGTGGAAGACGCTGCTCCCGCCGTGGCGCCATCACCTGCCCAAACTCCACTGACGGGGCCCCTGCAGCCTCTGGCCTCCACCCTGCCAGCAGGACCAATGACCTCCTCAATTTCTGTCAGTTCACACTCGCCCCTGAGTACCTCCTGGCCCGCAGAGCCTTTCCTCTCCCCAGATGGCTTTTCACACCAGCCCCTTGCTCTTCCCCCTTCCCCGCCATGTCTCCCTCCTTCGGAGGCCTCCCCTGGGCCTCTGACAGCCTCCTTGGCCCCAGAGTGGCCAGACTCTCCTTTGACTCTCCCTCAGTTTGCCTCAAGGGCAACCCCGCCGCACCCCATCCCACAGAGCTTGGCTCCGCACATGCCGTGGTCACCTGACAGGACAGCTCCCGGCCCAGCCATCTCGGGCCTAGGCCGTTCACGCAGCCCCATTTCGGCCCTGTCCTGGTGGCAGGCGGCTGCCAATGCCTGGAACCTGTCCACTTCAACACGCTTGGAGTCCCATAAAGCGCCTCTGTCCCATGGCCGACCAGAGGCCTTGTTCTGGGGAGAGCCCACACACAGACAGGGAGAGACTAGGGTCCCCCCTCTCAATAACCCGGACATCCAGAAGCTTCTGGAGATACTAATCGCCAAGAGAACAGAACTAAAGCTTTGGAAGGAGAAGGAAAAGAAGGAAAGGTCACAATGCCAGCTGACCTCTTTCGGGAGAATGCTCAAGTCCCCAGGTGGCGGGCAGGACACCGTGGGCCGCCTGTCCTTATTGAGGATGAGAGGCAAAGTGAAACAGATGCTTGGTCCTGAGAAGCCCCCACATCCCAAGATTCCAGGGCACAATTTGGAGCAGAAATGCAGCCAGCTCTTCTGGGGTCTTCCCTTTCTGCACAGCGAGTCCCTGGTGGCCACTGTCAGGGTGACCGACCCCCCACTGGAGTTCCCACCCATCATATTCAATGAGCTCTCTCATGCCTTGCCACTCGGGATTCAGGCCAGCGCGGCTCCATGCCTCTCCCTGACCCAGGACTTAGGCAACCCTTCGGCCCAGCCCCAACCCTTGACCCTGAACTTGTCCCAGTCCCTGCCCCAGCCTCTGACTCAGGCCCAGCCCCTCCCCCTGGACCAGCCCCTGCCCCAGCCCCAGCCCCTCCCTCTGACTCAGCCCCAGCCCCTCCCTCTGGACCAGCCCCAGCTCCCACCTCTAGCTCAGCCCCAGACCCAGGCATGCCTTGCACCCTCTGTCCCAGTTGGACTTCCTTCTCTGCCACCGGATATGGGGAGCTGCGAGGTGTCTTGCCCTGTAGCCCAGAAGACACCATCTCACATGTCAACTGTCGTTCAAAACCTGGAATGTCACTTTCTGAAGAAGCAACTAGAAAGCGGTGAGGTACCCCCTGTGGTGAAAAGATCTCAGGAAGTCTTTAGCCAAGGTCCTCCCGACCTTCCGCAGGGTGGCCAGGCCCCCGAGGGCCATGGGTCAGTCTCTGTCCTTCCTGGGAACTTGATCGACTCTGAACTCCGGGAGCAACTGGAGTGGCACCTTTGGAAGAGACTCGTGAAGCAAGAAAGACGCCCACCCTACAGGATCCAGCTATCCCTGAAGATACAGCCTCACCAAAAGTTCCAGAAGGTGCCCCAGGCTCGCAGCTGGCACAGTCCAACGTCCGAGTCTGAGTCTGTGGATGGAAGCCGCACACGAAGGACTGTGCCAGGAAAAAGCCGGGGCAAGGGTTCAAGGTCCAGTGCAGGGGGGACCCGGAAAGATCTACACAGAGGCACAACAAGCTCTCCAGGGAAGGCTCCAGGAAGAAATCGTGAGGAGTCAGACACAGACTTGAGGCCCTCCACAAGCAGTGCAGATGAGAAGCATCCAGAAAAGGACCTGAGAGCCCATTTCAGGAAGTTAGGGCAGTCCAGAGAGGGTCAGGTCCCTTTGGATGTTCATCCTTCCAGGATCACTGCCCACCACGCCTCGGACCTTCCTGGAAAGCCAAGCCCTCATGGGAAACCTGGAAAGCCAGCACTTTCCAAGTGTTGGGAACCCTGCATGACCACCTCCCACAATTTTTCCATCCTCAGTCCGTACACTCAGCGGATGCTAGAAGCACATATCATAAGGTTTAGGGTGAAGCACCAATGGGGCCTCCCACTCAAGGTTCTCAAGCCTATAAACCTCTTCAAGTTGAAGAAGGGCTTCCTCCTCTCTCGGTCCTCCGGTCCCCTCTCCGCCTCCTGCGTATCCAAGGCCAGCTCGAGGACCAAGTTCGTGGGAAGTTCTCCTCAGCCCTATCAAGGAGAAGTGATGAAAGAGTCTTACCCCACCTGGGAGGGTCCCCTTGGTGCTCCCCGGCCTATGTGTGAGGAAATCCAGCAGGCTCTAGAAGGGACCTCACCTGGGGGTGGCCCTCCGGCCGGACAGGAGGCCAGGCCAGCTTCTCGGACCTTCACATACAGCTTTGTGGGCAGAATCTGGCACAGTGAGACTGCCTCAAGGACTCTTATGAACAGCACCTTGGAGTCAAGTCCAAGTCCAGCAACAGCCACGAAGGAGCCAAGGAGGGCGAATGGGGGTTGGGCCTCACGGGACGTGACCGTGCTAGAGCTCAACTTGGAGCCCCAGGATTTGAGTGCCAAAGAGCCCAGGGAGGCGGAGGAGGTCGAGGAGGTCCCTGCCTGGGGAGTCACCTTAGAACCCCGTGTGCTGGTCAATAACCAAGGCTCCTGTGGCAAGCTGAGAAGATCAGAGTCTTCAGGGAAAAGCGATAGCCCCCCGCCACCTACAAAGTTGGTAGCCCGAGACCCCAAAGAGCTATGCCTTAAGGCACAGCATAGGGGATCAGAGCCCCAGAAGTTGATGGAGACAGAGAACTGGCCTCGGGATGCCACCCCCACTGTGCTCCTTCAAGACTGTGAGACAGGGGTCCTCCTTCAAGACTGTGCCACTGAGCATCTCCTTCAAGACAGTCAGTCCAATGTGTTCCTCACGGCTGAAGTCTTGGCTTCTCAGGGATCTCTGTCTGGCTTCCAGAGCGGTTCCAGTGAAGACACATCTACTTCCCCGGTGCCACGTGGCCAAAGATCCCGTGGCCAGAGCCCCCACAGGCAGCCGGGACCCCCGGGACTGCAGCATCAGTGGAAGAGCCTGAGCAGGTTATGTGTCCCCCCCGAGGGGAGAGAGAGCTCCAGGAGGTCCCCCTCAAGAGAGCCTGCCAGAGAGTCATCGGAACTGAAGCTCCTCCACATCAGTGAGGTGAGACGACCCGTCCAGAGCCAGGAGTCAGCAGAAGCTTCGGGAAGCAAGGCCTGTGAGATCTCGCTGAAGGAGGAGGAGGCGCCTCCGGAAAACTACTTCAGGAGAAGGATGAAGCACCTGCTCCAGTGGTTCCTTCCCAGTAGAGGCAAAGGACTGGAAAATTCCCTTCAAAAGGGCAAGTCTTCGTCATCCCAGGGCTGTGGACAAGTCACGGGCAGGTCGGCCATGGACAGCACTTCTGCCAAGGCTCAGGTGGTCATGACTGTTGTGGGGCAGATCCTAGAGGAGAAAGTGGTGCCTCACCAGGGACTCAGGGCCCCGGAGTTCAGCTGGTGCCAGAAGGATCTCCAGGCTTCGGCACGCCCCAGTGTCCGCTACCACGGGGTCCTCTCCTACCAAGAGCAGAGGAGGGTGATGAGGGAGACAGCCAGCCCACAGGGCACCCCCAGGGGCCACAGCTATGCCAACAAGACCGAGTGGATGGCGTGGCCCTTCCCCGCCAGGGTGCCGGGGGGCCCAGGCAGACCCTGCCAGTGCGGGTCCCTGGTGCCGGGCCCTTCAGGCCGCACCCCAGGCACTGCCGCCTTCAGAGATACGTCGCACCTGGCCAGCCACTGTGTGCTGCTCACGCCTTTCCAGGGAGGACAACTTTCCTCCAAGAAGAAACGCAAACGGTGCAGAGAAAAACGTTTTTTTCTCACATTAGCACATCCTCTATGGGCTAATGGCTTCTCCGTGCCGCGATTTCTTTGCTTCCCCAAAATACATGTTCTTCCTCTCGTGAGTGGTGCTGGCCTCTGGATGTGCCCTGCTGCGGGGGATGGGAAGGATCAGGGTCCCCTCTCCCCGAGGGCCTGCTTTGGCTTCCAGAACGAATGGGGCCTTGGAGGATGTGACCGTGGGGTCCACCCCGCCTCCTTCCTCATCCCCGGCTTCCACTAGGCGGAACAAGGCCCAGCCCGGGGCCTCGCTCTGCCCACCCTCTCCTGCTTTCCCGCCACCTGGAACTTGTGGGGCTGTAGGGAGGGTGTGCCGAGGCGGAAATCCCACTCCGCCTCCGGGAAGACGGAGTCCCAGGTCAGAGGGGGAGCCCAAGTTGGGAGCCACAAGGCCGGCCCTGAGGGAGAGTGAGAAATCCTGCCCCCCACACAGTCTCCTGCGGGCAGTAGAGCACGGCCACCCCAGGAGCCTTCTCACCCCAAGGAATCCCGGCTTGGCTCCCTCAGCCCCTCTTTTCACACTCGGAGCAGCAGGGACGGGCTCGCTCCCAGCGCTGGGGGTGTGAGGTGGGTGCCACGGAGACCCCCAGAGACCAGCCTGTCCAGCCCCAGGGCACTGAAGGGGCCTGCTCACCAGCACCTCCTTCCCCTCCTGGGGGATGGAGTGGGTGTGGCTGGGGGCGGGGGGACCCTGCGCTTCGGCGGCGGACGGCCAGGAGGAAGGCCGGGTGACAGGGTCTGCCCATGTCTGGTGTGAGGACTGAAGACCTTTGGTGTCCCACTGCCACCCACGCGCCCAGAGGGGAGGAGCTAGAGTCCCTGGGGCTGTCCCTGCAGGGTCTCCGCGCCATTTCAGCTGCCAAGTCCAGGGCTGGGGGGTGCGGCAAGGGTCAGGGTGGGGTTGTACAGAAGCCACCTGAGCTTCCGCAGGGATGGCCAGGCGCCCAGAGACAGCAAGGCCTTTAGGCAGAGAAGTTAATTTCTGCACAATTTCATAAGCTTGTTGGACTGGGGGTCCCGGAACAGACTTGTGGTCTGTGACCTCTACATACTCGTGTGGCCCAAGGATAGCTCCCAGGGGACTGGTGCGGACTCAGAGACCAAGGAACTGGCCTGGCTCCTGGTTTTGGTTACCCCAGAGCCTGGAGGGCAGGAGACCCTCAGATGGGGCTTGTCCCACCCCCGGCTGGAAGGGATATGTCCAGAAGGAGGGGGCAGTCTAGGAGACCCCCTGCTGCGTATCCCGCTACCAGCCCAACATCATCCTCAGGGGCCTCCCCACACATTGCTCTGATAGAGACCCACACAGAGACCCCACACCGAGACCTCTGACAGACCACATGCAGAGACCCTGATGGAGACCCACACAGTGATGGTGCATAGAGATCACTGACAGAGATGCACACAGAGACCCCACACAGAGACCTCTGACGGAGACCAACACAGAGACTCCACAGAGACCCCTCAGCAAGACCCTACACAGAGATCTCTGCTAGAGACTCACACCCAGAGACTCACAGAAAGCCTACCACAGACCCACACGGACAGATGTCACATCTGGGGACCCCACCCCGAGACAAACCCTGAGAAATGCCACAGAAAGCCTCCTCCCTGAGAGGTCCTCCCCAGAGACCCCCAGAGGCCCCCTCCCCTGGCCACTCTTTAGGAGCCGGGCAGCCATGCAGCGACAGAAGCTTCACAGCAGAGCTGAAACCGTTCGGCCAACCCCAGCACAGGGGGCACTCGGTGACTGTGCCCGCCTGAGAGCCCGGGATTCTGGAACGTTGTCAGCATCTCCCCACACGGGGCTCCCATCTTGGAAGTGCTTGGGAAGGCTTATCCCTGCGTTGGGTCCCTGCCCCCCAAAGGAAGGAATCCAGTTTCCATCTGCAGACCCACAGACTCTCCTCCCGCAGCTTTCACTGGCTGGAGCTGGGACTAGGGTTTAGAGAAACAAAAGCACAAGCAAAATGCCGCCAACCTCCAATGAGAGAAAACATCTTCTCTGTCCCGTTTTACTAACGTCTAGTCAAAGGATGTCCATGTCCCCTTTTTCATCTCACTGGAGAAGAGATCTGAATTCAAGACGGCTGACTGCCTTCCTTGGAAACATGGTGGAGGCTCAGGGCAAGTGAGCCGGAGGGATGAAATAAGCAAAAATCTAGACTCTCACGTCCCAGAGGGGCTGGGATGTTATCTTGCACAAAAGAGCTATGTCAGGTGTGAGTTTTGTCTTATATTTAAACCAAGCAGGCTCACGGTGATGTGAAGGTTTTTACAAATGAGTCAGGTATCTAGAAATATTTCTATTTTATCCTCTGGTAAAAATAAGACTTTTTAAATTTTTTTCCTTAAAGTGTGGTAATGCCCTCAAATGGTATTGTACATATTTCCAGATGTGACAAAGTGCTAATACTCAGACTAGCTTAAACTGATGTAGGACTTGGAAGGATTCACTTTCTAAATAATTCTTTCAAAATGCACAGTTTGCAAGACTCAGGCAATCAGGCTCCATTTTGTATTGATTATGGAGCTTAAAAAGGACACATTTTTTCCAAATAGTTAGAAAACTTACAAAATATATCATTTAGTCCACAAGACATGCACATGACCTAATTACTAGAAGGGACGTCTTCATATGTAAATGGAAGAAAGCATCCATTAATAATCAAAGTTCAGTGATATAGTGTTGATCGTCAAAATCCTTCCATTATAGAATTAACACTTTCCAAAGGGAGCATTTTAATGAGAGTATGTGCATATTTCTTGTTGCTCGTAAGCAACTTGCTTTTCTTGCCTTGTTAAAATCTAGTTTAATGACAGCTGCCAAGCGTGTGTCCCTGGTTAAGTCTCTCAGATTATCCATTGGGATGACAGAGTCTGTCTTCATCGGGAGAAGCAGAGCTAACATGAATGCTCTTTGGCCTGTGTATTTCAACAAGAAATACCCATCTTTCCTCCATAAGTTACAAATCTGTAACTATTTTTCTGCCTTACTCCCTTATGTCACTGAATCACAAAATGATGGAATATGGTCCGGGATGTCTTATAATACTGAGTAGTATTTTTTTTTTTTTTTTTAGTGCAACTTACACAGAACAGGTTACTGATCAAAACAAAGTAGGACCAATCAGGAAGATTTTTGTCCAGAAAATGCTTTACAAAGAGCAGTACATCCTTTTCTAGTTGTCTCTTAATCAGATTTAATGAGGGAATCATTATTCAGTCTTTGGCCACAAAGTCTGCAAATACAGAAAAACATCCATAACAGTTTATCCCTGTGACATGTGAATGTGTTTCCTTCACTAACAATTCATAGTTCAGTAAACTGTGCAAAATTTCAATGAGCTAGTAGTGCACGTGAAAGCAAATTCCCGACGGTCACGGCACGCACACCTGTCAAAGGTAGCCTCCGGTGATTTGTGGGTACCTTAATTTTGTACCTTCACCCTAGAAGAAACGGTTAAGGGGGTTCAATCCATTAGAAAAATACTGTGAATATTTCCATACTTTATGGCTCCCTGTATGTTATTTTTAACAAGATTCACCTCCTGTAAATCTTATGAACGTTTCACCATTTATAGACCAAACAGAAACGGAAATCAAAAACTAAACATAATGAAGAAAATAACACAGATCCCCATTTTCCTGAAAATGAAGTGATTTTAATCCAACAGCCTCTCTCCATGATCTCCAGGACATGTTACAAGCTTGGTTTTGAAAACAATTTATATTTAAAACAGGTTTCACACTGATTCAATAAGTCAGATGTTTGAGGACAAAACATGAAGGTGGCAATTAGGTGATAACTTTTTATTACTCCATGGGGTAAAGATCTTTCCCCAAAAGGCAGGAGGAAAAAAATGCACTCAGTCTCCAGTGTTCACCCTTAAGAGCATTTCCCTTGATTGGTCACTACATTATTCTGTTTCATACACTTTTACTTTATCACCAGAAACTTCTGGAAGTGTCCGCAAATACACAAGGTTCCACTTTCTGTGATGCTCCCACCACGGGGAACCTCCGGATCCAGAGGATTTCCCAGCTGCTGCTGCCTCTGTGAAGTGGGTCAGATTCATAATCCTTCCCAGGAGCAGGATTGGTCTTCGGAATCGAGCCCCCGGCCATGTGCGTTGCTGCTTTTCCCACACGGAGGCCCGTCTCCATGCCTCAGGTGTGCCGGGGAGCCCTCCCCCAGCCTGGCCCGCTCCCACCTGGCGTCCTTCGCTGTGGGAAGCAGGAGAGCCTGAGTCAGGCACTCGTGTTCTCCATGGCCACACTGCCCCACAGTTGCTCCACAGCCTCATCAGCAGTCGGGGTTGTCAGAGTTCTGGTTTGGGCCGTTCTCCTAGTGTGTAGTGGTGTCCCACAGTTGTTTTAATACACAGTTTTCTACTGACATGTGACTGTGAGGGTGTCCTCATAGCTTACCAGCCACCCGTGAACTTCTTTGCTGCTGTGTTCAGATCTTCTGCCCATTTTGAATCAGCTAGCTACCTTGGTTCTCTGTGTCTTCTGGGTGACAGTCCAGCGAGATGTGCCCCTTGCAGACCTTGTTAACAGTCTGTGTCTTGTCTTCTCATTCCCTTGACCTTTTTTTTATTTTTTAAGATAAAAAGCTCTTAATTTTTATGATTTCTGGCTTACTGATTGTATCTTTTGTGGATTGTGCCTTTGGTGCCGTATCTAAAAGTCATTACCATACCCAAGGACATTGGGGTTTTTCCCTAGTTTCTTTTAGGAGTTTTATAATTCTATATTTTGGTCTGTGATCCATCTTGAGGTGTGTTTTGTTTTGATTTGTTTTGTTTCGTTTTGCATCTTGGACATCCGGTCGTTCTAGCATCATTTGCTGAAAAGATTGTCTTTGTTCCATCGCGTTGCCTCTGCTCCTCTGCCAAGTGTCAGTGCACAGGGTGTATGTTTGTCTGTTTCTGGACTCTCCGTTCTGTCCCATTCATCTATCTGCATCTTCTTTTACCAACACTCGACTCTCTTGATTACTGTGGCTTTGTAGTAAACTTGAAGTTAGGCAGTGTCAGTCCTCCAACTTTGTTCTTCTCCTCCAATCTTGTGTTGACTATTCTGGGTCTTTCCCTGTTCATATAAACTTCAGAACCAGCTTGTCAGTATCTACAAAATAACTTGGGACTTGTATTGTGGTTGTGTTGAATCAATACATCAAGTTGAAAAGAACTGACATCTTGACAAGATTGAGTTTTCTTATCCAAAAACATGGCCTATGTCCCCATTTATTTAATTTTTCTTTTAAAAAAAATATTTTATTTATGACATGTCAGAGAGAGAGAGCACAAGCAGGGGAGGCAGGAGGCCAAGGGAGAACAGGCCCCTCACTGAACAAGCACTTGATCTCCAGATCCCAGGATCATGATCTGAACCAAAGGCAGACCCTTAACCAACTGAGCCACCAGGTGTCCTAGTTAATTCTTTTTTATTTCATTCATGAGACGTTGGAAGTTTACCTCCTAGAGATCTTACATGTATTTTGTTAGATTTATACCTATCTATTTCACTTGTTTTCATGCTAAAAAAAAATAGCATTAACTTTTTATTTTCACATTCCACTTACTCATTACTAGTACGTAGGAAAGCAATTGACTGTTTTAATAAACTGTGATTTTAAAACACTAAAATTCCTTTTTCTAAACAGATTTTGTTTATTTATTTGACAGAGAGAGATCACAAGTAGGCAGAGAGGCAGGCAGAGAGAGAGGGGAGGAAGCAGGCTCCCCGCTGAGCAGAGAGCCCGATGCGGGGCTCGATCCCAGGACCCTGAGATCATGACCTGAGCCGAAGGCAGAGGCTTAACCACTGAGTGACCCAGGCATTTCAAACACTAAAATTTCTTCAGAAAAATTCTCCCTCTCTATGGAATAAGTCACACAGGTCAGTAAGGAGCTGAGTCCCCATGGTCACCATTATCCCGTCACACACCATTAGGCTGGATGCTTGAGAAATAGAACCATAAACATGTGGCTTCTGGCCCTTATAATTCATAGTCTCCAGGTTTCAGAAAATGAATTTTATCTAGCACCTGTTTTTCATAAGCAATAAATGCTGACACGTTTTCAAAATAAGGAAAGCATAGGAAAAACATTTACTAGCTCTAATAATAAATTATGAATTCCATATCACATTCATGAATTACAATTGATGGTGAGACATTTAAATTTTTCCTAGAAAAGTCTTCTCATTCTTCATGGCTGTAAGGAAAGGATCACGGAGACAAAGAGGAGAAATTAGGGCACTCAAAGTCTAAAGCAGGAAAGAACACCGACCAAGTTCCTGCTGACGGAAGGCATGTCCGATCTCTTTCTCTTTCCGGTGTTCCCCTTCTCTGGGTAAGACAGGAACACACCACCTCTGGAGGAACCGCCATGTGTCAGGCCCTGTTAAGACCAAGGATGCAGTCGTGATTTAAAACATAATTTTCTGCTTTTGTGATGTGTATAATCCAGAGTAAAAAGCAGACACAAAACACATGTGTCACAGCCAAAAGCTGCAGCGTAAGCACAGACCTTGACACTGTGTCAGACAAAACTGCTGTCAGACCGCCGGCCCTGAGACGTGAGTCTGGTCTGTCCGTCCTGAGATGCGAGTCTGGTCCGTCTGTCCTGAGACGTGAGTCTGGTCTGTCCGTCCTGAGACGCGAGTCTGGTCTGTCCGTGAGTCTGATCCGTCCTCCCTGAGTCGTGAGTCTGGTCCGTCCGTCCCCCCCAGGAAGTGCAGCCGGCGTGGTTCTGGAGCGAACTGCAGTCTGTGGGTGAGAAGGCAGGAATCGTCCAGGGTCCCGCATCCGAAGCCAGAATATCCAGATCAATGTCAAGAACAGAAGTGGGGGGACAGCGTCCACCCAGACCCTCTGCCGCAGTCTCCTTCTCCAGCTGCCACAAAACCTCCTAATGCTTCGCCCTGTGTCCACTCCCTTACCCCTGGCCTGCTCTCAGAGCTGCCAATGACCCCCCCACATGTATGCCTGCTGGGGCCACCCCTCCCCCAAATTGTCCAGTCTTGTCCCGTCTGACTGTAGTTAAGTCCCAAGCTCCTGCTCGCGCCGGGGAGCCCGGGATGGCCTGGCCCCGGGCCCCGAGTCCTCGGGCTCACCTCCGTCCCTCGCTGCTCGCACTGCAGCTGTGCTAGACTCTGTGCTTTCCCTCGGAAGCTCTTCGGGGTTTTTGATGCGTTCCTGCAACCTGTGTCGGTCAGCAGAACCTTTCCTTATCCTGCTCACTGACGCCACGCCACACTTCAGTTCCGGACTCCTCTTCACAGAAGCTCAGCAGCTTCAGATTCCCCGGCAAGGACTCTTGTTAACTCTTTCAGAGGAGTGTGGGTCTGTGACAAGCATTGCTTTTTCTACTATGTCCTCAGTATCCTCCCAGACTCTGTCCTCGGCTCCTGGGTCACCATCAGTGACATCTGTCCCTGTGTGTCCTCTGTGGATGGCCGCTGGCCTGATGGTCTCACTGGACCAGACTCAGTGCCTCCCATGTGTCTGGGATTGGGCCCCGTGGTGGGCTCTGTGCTCCATGAGGACTCAGCGAGAACAGAGCCCTCAGGCCCAGGAGCAGCTCACAGAACTTCACCTCGATTGAGTATCAGAGGCCTCACACATCTGCACAACAGACTACAGTTAAATCCACAATCGGTGCTCCATGAAACATGTTTCCTATCCTTCCCTGGAAGAGGAATTCTCTGAGAAGCGAATTTCAAAGTCATAGCACAACATATGCCGACCTTCAGAGCAAAGGGACCATGTACAAGGAGGCAGTGGGCAGTGAGGGTAGCTGTGAAGGGGATGGACTAGACAGAGACCTTAAAATCAGGCCAGGGGCACCTGGCTGGCTCTGTGGGTTAAGTGCCTGACTCTTGATTTCCACTCAGGTCATGATCTCAGGGTCGTGAGATTGGGCTCTTTCCCCAGCATGGTGTCTGCCAAAGTTTCTCCCCCCCCTCCCGCCTCTCCCCACCACGAACTTGCTCATGCTTCCTCCCTCTCTAAAACAAACAAGTTAAATAGACAGATAGATAGTTATAAATAAAAATAAATTAAAAATCAGGCCAACTGCTTCACCGTATTCAGTACATGCCTTCCATGTGAATGGAATTCTGTCCTGCAGGTTTTTCTTGTGTTTTTAGCAACCAAGCTGTATGTACAGCTTAACTTCTATGATTAGTCATTATAAGCACCCCATTAAATAGCAAAATTCAACCGAGAAAATCTGAAGGTCTAATGGGCTGTAGCAAATGATTTGTGAACCAGCAGAACCCCATACACAAGTCGAGAGGCCCTCCAAGGAACTGTAGACAAGGAAGGGTTTTTCTAGACGGAGGACAGGGGCAAGAAAGTTACCAGCAAAACTAAAAAAAAAGTTCTGGGCGAGGCTGCTTTCTAGGGAAAATCAGTGGGTCTTATCATGAGATGACATCATGTTTCTTTGGGGCATGGAGAGGGGCAGCATGGTGGACTCACTGGAAAGTTCTTGAATGACCAGTTAAGACAAAGTTTCTGGGGGAGGTTGAAATTGGAGTTGGATTATGTATTAAGCATGAGTTTACAAACTTGGTTTAAATGACTCCAATTGGGGCCTATGTTGTTTTTTTAATTTAACAATCCGAAAACACGCACCATGTCTCTATATCTAACATCTTGGATAAACACCGTACCTACTCTGATCTCTTCCTCGGTCACTTCTACTAGGTAGGAAGGTGAAGACAATTTTTGTGGAATTACTAACAATTACAATGAAGTTTAGGCCATCATTCAGGAACTCACTTGAATGGAAAAAATACAAAACTCATCTAATTAAAGACATTTTCAACAACAGTAGAAAACACCTATGAAGAGCAGTATCATTAAAATCACAATTACAGTTACTAAACCTCTGTGTATTTAATAGAATTAAATTAGTGCTATTTATTAAGTCACTGAGCTGTGATAGTACCCATGAGTATGAACAAAGTATAAATTCTGGTATCTTTCTCTTGTCGACATTACCAAAAAATCATGAATGAAATGAAAATGAGAGATGCAGATATGAAGACTGCAGACATTTTGATCCCTTTTTATAATTTCCCTGTAGATGTCAAAGGATTCAACTCTTGTCTCCAACTGACTATGTGTTTTTGCAAAATATTCTTCACAAAATTACAAATGTCAGAAATCCAGAAACAGTAAAAATTAAAGGCAGATCAGCTAGTGTTTAGTAAGAGTTCATCGTGCTTACAAGAACCGTTCGCATGTCCGCTGGGAGTTTTCAGATTCGAAACATTGATGAAGCTCAGGGACTTGGTGGTTTGGGATGGCTTACAAAGTAACAACGAGGGAGCTGCTTACCCTTTTATTTGTAAAGATTTTATGTTTATCTGTTCGAGAGAGAGCAAGCGAGTGCACCCGCAGGGGGAGAAGCAGAGGGAGAGAGACAGAGAGACTCCTCGCTGAGTACAGAGTTTGACGACGCGATGCGGGGCCCAATCGCAGAGACAAAGGGGTCCCCTCTCTGCAAACTCCCTGCCGTGCAAGCCCCCAGAGCACATGCACAGAGTGGGCACCGGTGGGTGCTATGTTCATGGCTCTCCCTAGGACCCCTGGACGTCATCCCCCGCTTCAGTGTGCACATGGGGACCTCTCACCGATGGCATTAATGATTAGGTGGTCAAAGAGACTCTTGGTATCCTGGCTCTTGAAATGCAATCTCCTGTTTCTCCATGCGCGTCAGTACCTTTGACAATGACAATGGAGATTGCTTGTTTTGCAGAAGGAAAATCACACCCCTTCCAGCTTCAAAGCTTCAGCACTCCCCCTTAGAAACGGGGTCTGGGCACTCCACAGAGAAGTCAGCATTGTCTGGGCGGACACGAGAATGGCAACAAGTCTGACCTCCCGAGTGGGCATCTGCTCCTGCAGAAAGGCCAAGATGCCACCTGTCAGTGGGTGACCTCACAGGTCAGTGGGGGCCGCAGGGACACGTGGGCTCGGCTGTGTAGGACGGAGTAGGCTGGACTGCATTGGGCACTTGAAGAGTCAGCTGGGAGGCTGTTCGTGTGCACCAGGGGGGAGCTGGGCCCGTGACGGCAGGGTCTGTGAATCAAAAGAGGGTCTGGAGCTTAGGGCCATACGGGTTTGGGGTCTGGGGCTCTGTAGTTGAGTGACTCAGGGCAGGGCACCCACCCAACTCCTCTGACAGGTTCTACACCTGTGGCCTGTGGACACGGTATTTCTTTTTTGTTGTTGTTTTTCTTATGTTATGTTAGTCACCGTATAGTGAGTCATTAGTTTTTGTTGTAGTGTTCCATGACTCACTGTTTCCATATAACACCCAGTGCTCCATGCAATCCATGCCCATCCACCCACCACCACGAGGCTCTCCCACCCCCTCACCCCCTTCCCTCCAAAACCCTCAGTTTGTTTCTCAGAGTCCACAGTCTCATGGTTCATCTCCCCCTTCGATTTCCCCCAACTCACTTCTCCTTTTGTTCTCCTAAAGTCCTCCGTGTTACTCCTTATGCTCCACAAGTAAGTGAAACCATATGATAACTGACTCTCTCTGCTTGACTTATTTCACTCAGCACAATCTC
>NC_081565.1:90953950-90987627 GCF_022355385.1 Mustela nigripes | reverse complement strand
TCGATTTCCCCCAACTCACTTCTCCTTTTGTTCTCCTAAAGTCCTCCGTGTTACTCCTTATGCTCCACAAGTAAGTGAAACCATATGATAACTGACTCTCTCTGCTTGACTTATTTCACTCAGCATCATCTCTTCCAGTCCCGTCCATGTTGCTACAAAAGTTGGGTATTCATCCTTTCTGATGGAGGCATCATACCCCATAGTGTATATGGACCACATCTTCCTGATCCATTCGTCCGTTGAAGGGCATCTTGGCTCTTTCCACAGTTTGGCAACCGTGGCCATTGCATCTTTGGGGTAAATACCCAGTAATACAATGGCAGGGTCATAGGGAAGCTCTATTTTAATTTCTTGAGGAATCTCCACAGTGTTCTCCAAAGTGGCTGCACCAACTTGCATTCCCACCAACAGTGGAAGAGGGTTCCCCTTTCTCCACATCCTCTCCAACACATGCTGTTTCCTGTCTTGTTGATTTTGGCCACTCTAACAGGTGTAAGGTGGTATCTCAGTGTGGTTTTGATTTGAACCTGCCTGATGGCCAGTGATGATGAACATTTTTTCATGTGTCTGTTAGCCATGGACACGGTAATTCACTTGATCTGGCTACCATGGACAAGACAACATCTGGCGATGTAATAAAGCTGTTCCTTAACCCTTACGTCTGCCCAGGGCTTGCACTCAGTGAATTACTGTCACCAGTGGTGACAGCGAGATCCCCCAGGTGAGTTCCAGTGAAAAAGCCTTGAGCGCCCCTGCCTGAGGTCACGCCCCAGTGGACTTCAGAATGTGGTCCGCATCTGTGATGGGCTCGGGAGTGCCTCCAGCCTCAATGTGTGGAGAAGGCTTTGTGCCCACTGTCAAGGTCCACGGAAAAGGCCCTGCCTTTGGGGTGCTTGCAGGGGCTGGCTGGGTGCTGCATAGGCAGGGACGGGCTCTCCCAGAACCACAGGAGTCAGCATGTCTGCAGGCCTTGCTTTGCAGAATGGAGCTCCAGACTTGGGATGGATTGCTCCCCTTATCAGGAATGAAAGGCCCTTCCCACGTGTGTACTGCTTCCCTTACTTACATACACTGTGGCATGATGAGCAGAAGGAAATGCTGAGTACCGGGTATGCCTCAGGACCTGTGGCCCACGGCCCTTGTGGGTTCCTCAGCGCACCGCAGGCACCAAGACCAAAGCTGGCGGCTGCCAGAATGTTTGTTGATTAGTGTTTCTGAGTCTTCTGGCAATTTCAGCCTTTCCTGGTCTTCTCTGGTCACTGATGTCACCAGCAGCATCACAGAGGAAGTGCTCCTGCGGGAACCCTAGTGGCCTGGCCATCAGGGACCCAGCCATCTCTCCTTGTCCCCCTCCCCTTGTTTGTGATAGTGGCCTCTTCAGCCAGCCGTTCCATGGCAGGAACCACAGGCCCCTTGTCCATTCCTAGCGAGGAATATAAACTTCAGTTATAACCACACAATGTCAGCTGTAAGTCCACCAGAGGGGCCTGGGCCAGTCAGCGCATGCTGGCGGTCAGCTGAAGCAGACCCCGCTGTCCACACCTCTGTCCCTGGGAACCATGAGGACCCAGTCCACCAATGTCTCCCAAAGTAAGCTGTGACTTCTTTCTTTTCTTTTTTTATATTTTTTGTTTGTTTGTTTGTTTGTTTGTTGTGGTTGGTTTGCTTGTTTTGGCCAAAGAAAGACATAAACATATTTAAAACAAAGGCACAGTATAAAATATGAATCTGTCTTTATGACTTTGATGTCTTGAAAGAAGATGAATTTCTTTTTATTTTATTTATTCATTTGGCAGACAGAGATCACAAGTAGGCAGAGAAGCAGACAGAGAGAGAGGAGGAAGCAGGCTCCCTGCTGAGCAGAGGACCCAGGACCCTGGGATCATGGCCTGAGCCGAAAGCAGAGGCTTTAACCCACTGAGCCACCCAGGCGCCCCAAGAAGGTGAATTTTAGTGCAGAGTCTAAAAAGGGCATAATCTCAGGATGAAGGACAGGCCTTTCTAACTGAACAGGCTTGGTTTTGTGAGAAACGGCTCACGTTCCCCTTCTTGTTCTTGTTTCCCTGAGGACCCGGCCGGGGGCTGCCCTGGGGCAGGCCTCCAGAAGCCACTGCGTAAACAGGGCACAGCCGGTGTGCCCAGGAGCCAGCTGGGATTTACCCATGGGCTGAGCCCCACTGTGCACCTGCTCTGTCCTCTATATTTCTTATTAGAGCATTCTCTTCTGAGCATCTAAACATAAACTCTTTTAATTTTCTTGAAGTGAACCAGATGCACAATAGACCATGGGGTCCATAGTAAAATGTCAGAGTCACCAAAGTGATCAATTTTGCGTTCACTGTTTGGAGAATCCTTTAAGTAAGTTGAGGGGAACTGGGGTTTTCTGAGATTTCTTTTCGGCTATCCCAAGCAGAGAGCTGAACGATTCAGGGTCATCCCAACCCACCAGTCATAAATAACAGCAGAAGAATGACATATGCCACAGTCCAGCTTACTTTGTGTCTGCACAAAGGGTACACTTCTGCCAAATGGACGTCTTTGTGGAAAGACCCTCCCCTGGGGACAGTATTCGTGCTGGTGGCGGATGGTGCCTCAAAGAATAGTGATTTCATTTTCTTACAGAGTCGGGGGAAATTACATCAATAAATCAAGTGAGTGAATCCTAGAGGCATTTTTATAATTGACAAGGATAAAATTGTTTTAAAATGGAAATATTATCATGAATGTAATTGAATTGGGGAATATAATAAAAACGTTCATCCCAAGCCTCCCTCACTCCACTGGTATCGATTAAAGTTCGAGATTAAACTCAAAAGTTCTAGAAAAGCTTATAGCAGCCCATGTCTGAAAGCCCAGCATGTCCTAGGAGACTGTGGCACCTGTTGCCTTTCCAAGGTTCACGGAGAAAGGAAGCCTGGATTCAAACTGGAACGGACGGCATGCACGATGTGCTCGCTGAAGAGGGGATGCCTCAGAAGGGTGAAGGGTCAAGATTTTTTTTCAAGATTTTCTTTATTTATTTGAGAGAGAGAGTGCACAGGCTGGGGGAGGAACAGAGACAGGGGGAGAAGCAAGCTCCACAACAGGGGGCTTGATCCCAGGACCCTGAGAACCTGACCTGAGCCAGAGGCAGATGCTGCATTGACTGAGACCCCAGGCGCTCCAGAAAACAGATTCGGATTAACAAAGGCAATGGATATAGTAACTGGAACAATTGCAAGGAAGGACTTTCTAATACCGGACGACACTGAGCCCTGGGACTGTGGCTCCCCTCCCCCCCCACCCCCCGCAAAGATGTTAAAGCCTGAACTTAGTGCCCATGAATGTGACCTCATTTGGACCTTTGCAGACGATCAAGTCAAGGGAGGTCATTAAGGTGACCCCTAGTCCCATATGACTGCCCTTGTAAAAAGAGGACGTTTGGACTGGAGAAGGACACACACCTGGGCGACCACCACATGAAACTGAAAGTAAAGATCAGAGTGAAGCATCCAGAAGGCAAGGATGCTGAAGACCCCAGCAAACCCCCAGGAAGTGGGGGACAGAGGCTGGCACAGATTCTCAAGCAGCCAACCCCGTGGTCAGACGACCTGACCTCAGATTTCCAGGCTCCAGAACTGGGAGACACTGAATCTCTAGGCTACTCTGTTGCAGCAGCCCTTTGCAAACAAATACATGTCCTTTAGTGAAAACCAGTCAGAGCTAGCAGGCAAAATAGCTCTCATGAGCCTCTGAACCGTCAGGAGACCTGAAGTCAGGAGACAGGTGTTCTATCACGGGTCCAGTTACGGGTGAAGCAGGATCCTTAGCCGTCAGCACATGTCCTAATGCAGGGCAGTGTGTGAACAACGTCTCAAGACAGAAACTGCTACCAGAAACTTGAAGAGTGTCTCCTGATAGTTTTGCAAGAAGATTCTGTTTTCTAGAGCGTGCCATTGGTTACAGGGATTACCATGTTCCTATTATTTTTGTTAGTGTAACACTTCCTTTTTCCTTTATGAGCATATGAATAATGTAGCACTGGCAAAATACTCGCTGACTGAAACTTTGTTTTCAAATTCTGGGCAGACTTTGAAGTGTTTTCACAGTGGAATATACTCAATCAGATAACACATGGTTTGTTGGCATTAGTGTAACATAAAAATGCACAATTGCCATGAAAAGGCTTGAAAGGGAGAAAGTAAGATCATCATCCTATAATGTCGTCCTACTGATAGTATATAAAACGGAGGAAACTGACACAGGTTTTAATAGTGCTGCTCAAGGAGAAGAGCTCTGTTACAGTAAATCCTTATGTGCAGAAACATTTGGCTGCAAACAGTGCCTTGGAAATCATCAGTCATGTAACTTTGGGCAAGATAATTAAAACCACACTTAGCTTTATTTTCTTCATCTGCTAAACTGGGAACAATATCCAGAATATATGTAAAACTGTAAGTGATGGTGGTGGCTGGGTGGGGAATCAAACAGCAATAGGTAAAACAGAAAATTATCTCAAAAACTCAAAATGGATAAAAGACCTCAACGTGAGACAGGAATCCATCAGAATCCTAGAGGAGAACATAGGCAGTAATCTCTTCGATATCAGCCACAGCAACTTCTTTCAAGATACGTCTCCAAAGGCAAAGGAAACAAAAGCAAAAATGAACTTTTGGGACTTCATCAAGATCAAAACCTTCTACACAGAAAAGGAAACAGTCAACAAAACAAAGAGGCAACCCACAGAATGGGAGAAGATATTTGCAAATGACAGTACAGTCAAAAAGGTTGATATCCAGGGTCTATAAAGAACTCCTCAAACTCAACACACACAAAACAGACAATCATTTTTTTTTAAATGGGCAGAAGATATGAACAGACACTTTTCCAATGAAGACATACAAATGGCTATCAGACACGTGAAAAAATGTTCATAATCACTAGCCCTCAGGGAGATTCAAATTAAAACTACATTGAGATACCACCTTATACCTGTTAGAATGGCCAAAATGAGCAAGACAGGAAACAACGTGTGTTGGAGAGGATGTGGAGAAAGGGGAACCCTCTTCCACTGTTGGTGGGAATGCAAGTTGGTGCAGCCACTTTGGAGAACAGTGTGGAAATTCCTCAAGAAATTAAAAATAGAGCTTCCCTATGACCCTGCCATTGCACCACTCGGTATTTACCCCAAAGATACAGATGTCGTGAAAAGAAGGGCCATCTGTACCCCCATGTTTATAGCAGCAATGGCCACGATCGCCAAACTATGGAAAGAACCAAGATGCCCTTCAATGGACAAATGGATCAGGAAGATGTGGTCCATATACACTACGGAGTATGATGCCTCCATCAGAAAGGACGAATACCCAACTTTTGTAGCAACATGGACGGGACTGGAAGAGATTATGCCGAGTGAAATAAGTCGAGCAGAGACAGTCAGTTATCATATGGTTTCACTTATGTGTGGAGCATTACAAATAACATGGAGGACATGGGGAGTTAGAGAGGAGAAGGGAGTTGGGGTAAATTGGAAGGGGAGGTGAACCATGAGAGACTGTGGACTCTGAAAAACAATCTGAGAGGTTTGAAGTGGCGGGGGGGTGGGAGGTTGTGGTACCAGGTGGTGGGTATTAGAGAGGGCAGGGTTTGCACGGAGCACTGGGTGTGGTGCAAAAAAACAATGAATACTGTTACACTAAAAAGAAATAAAAAATTTAAAAAAAATAGTGGAGGGGAAATGGAGACAAATAGAAAGCAGAAAGCAACAGAAATAAAATAATAACAAAAATAAAACAAAGTACTTTATATTCAGGATAAAACCCAGTCACAAGATACAGAGGAGTATGTCGTAAAGGCAACCATCACCCAGGAGATGGGCTGCTAGATTTGAGGATGTGGAGTGTCCCCAGCTGTTCCTTTATAGGGCCTCTGAAGTAACTGCACATCTGAGGCTCTTGCCAGAATATTACAGCTTCCTGATATCTTCTGGCTACTGTGGTGAGGGTATGAGGAGACATCAGTCCACGATGCCTTCATTACCAGGATCTTGCCATGAGGACCTGTGGCATCTGAGATGATAAAGGAATTACTAGCCAGCATCCCTGTGCTAATATTTGATGCTATGTCTTACTTCCTGAGGCTCACCTTCCATGTCTTCAGAGGGGCCGGGTCCTATGCCTAGCTCCACCGGGTAAGCCACAAATAGTCTATTCAAGAAATAAACCCAGAATAAATGGTCCCTTGCCTCCTTCTGGTGTCCTTTATGCCTGTTGACACAAACCTGTGAATGCCCGGAGCAATGGCAGCTATGCTAGGGTCACAAAGTGGGTGTTCCTCTGGGCAGGACATGCTGAGGATGGTAGAGCAGAAAGGTGGAAGCAATCCAATCCTTGATGACATCACTGAGCCCCAGAAGGCATCAACTCTGGAGCTGCCCTATTCTGGCCTTCTTGTTATGTGGGCTAAATTTTCCTATAGTTTAATGATATTTCTAACTGGGTTTTCTCTTTCTTACAGCTGAAAATATTAAAACTTAATCAGAGCCCTGGAGAAGTTCATCCTCCACAGCATTCAATACTGGGCACACAGTGGGCTCCTGGTCAGCGGACTAAGGGGACAAGTTTAAATGCATACACCCAGTTGTTATCTAGCAAACAGACTTTTTATTTTTAAAAAAGTCCCTTTGTAAAAGGGTTGCCTTCTTCCAGTCTCTCTGGCAGGGTGACCTCTCCCTAAAAGGCACTTTCTAAGTTAGCCTGTTCTCATGTCACATCTGCCAGTTCATGTGTTGCATTTTTTTTATTTTAATGGATAGTTTAGTTTTATTTATCTTCTTGAGACTCCTATACATTCTAATGTTAAAATCTTTGCCAAAAGCATCTCTAAATTCAATGTCTACACCCTCAGGTAATTCTCTGGTATCAATTTTGCTGTTATTTTTAGCATCAGATTTCTTTATGAGTTTGGTAAATTTAACTTGTAGGCTCCCATGAGCAGAAGCATCTTCAAACTGTGTGTGTTATGTGGTGTGAAGTGGTGATACAGGATGCGTGTGTGTGTGTGTGTGTGTGTGATATGTGTGGTGTGCGGGCATGTGCATGTGTGTGTGGTGATATACTGTGTGTGTGTGTGGTGTGTGTATGTGTGATGATAGCCATGTGTGATGATATGCATGTGTGTATGTATGCGTGTGTGTGTGTGGGTGATGATATGGGGTGTGTGTGTGTGTGTGTGTGTGTGTGTGTGTGCATGTGTGTGTGATACAGATGTGTGTGTGTGCTATGATGATATGGTGTGTGTGTGTGTGTGTGTGTGTGTGCGCACATATGCATACATATGCTGGGTTTTTGTGGGGGGTTGTTACCCCCAGGCTCCCAGCCCCCTCAGTCAGGACCAGGATTTGCCGTGGTCCAGAGATCCTGCCCCCGGGAGGCTGGGGACCGCAGACCAGCATGGCTTTCATTCAACTCTCATCATGAGCCTGATCTTTGTATCCCTGCTGCCCAAGTCTCTTGCCCCAGATGAGTCAGAGGCTCAGATGTCATTGAAAACAGCCCCTCTGCCTCGTTTCGGGGTGAACCTTCACCCCTGATGTCAAGTCTTGTAAAACACACAGTCCTTGCTCTCTCTGTGGGGGAACCTGTGAACAGCCTGGGAGCACCGGCCCCATGACTTTGGCTTCACTCTCTGCTTTGCCCCCTCCTGCCCATGGTGTGGTGGATTTTGTTCAAGAGCACACCCATTCCTCTTCACTTTCCCCTTACATAATTTACCCATGAGAACTGCACATTTGCAGCAATGAGGGCTCATCCTTTGTGTTAATCTACTGACTCATTTTTATTGGAATTCCTTTAAACTTTCTAAAAAATATATGATCACAGTTATTACCCTCCTTAAAGATTCTCAGTGAGTTGTTTTGAATATAAAAACTATACTTTGTATAATGATATAAAATGGCTTCTCTCTTTTTTATTTTTCAAGAACCTCCCTTGAACCTTTTTTGTCTCTCGTGTTTTAGAAAAATACTTGAGACTATCAATACCTTTGATTACATATAACTTAATGGCAAGACACAGGAACTAATTTAGAACAATTCCTGGCATGTCCTGGTCACTCAATAGGTATTAGCGACTGTTGTTTTTACATTTAGCCAAACGTCATTATATAAGACATCTCCATTAAAAAAACTGAGATTTTAATTCATGTCAACTCTTCTTTTTTTTCCACTAGGTATTAGGCTAGTCTACTAAATCTGTCAGCACTGATGGTCATAAAATAAACAGACTGCAGGCACATTTTCAGGCCCTGGTAATAAAGACCCACTGTCCAAATTTCTTGTGCACTCCACACCACCCCCTGCCATTCCTGGCAGACATGACTAACTGATAACCACATTCTTCTCCTCCAAGTGGAGTCCAGGTGCCAGGCAACCACAATCGATCCATCAGATTTTATAAATGGGATGAAGGCAGTGTTTCCATCCCCGCACAAAATCCAGGGCCCTGGACTGACCCCATGTGGGAAGCAAATGGTTTCTTTTCGAGAGTCTCTCATTTTTAGAATGTTTAAATCTGCAGTGTACTTTCAAAAGAACAAAAAAACTAAAATAATGGATTTTACCGATGAAATAAAAAGTTGAGAGTTCAATCACGAATTCTTACTTGGAGAAAATGATATCTAATTTGCTGTCTAAAATTACTGATTATTTTAAACAGATTTGAAGTGAAGTAATTGGTTCCATTGTCTCCCAAATAATTGTCAAGTGGGAAGCGTTGCTTGGGAGGGGAAAATTAGCCAGGTTACTTGGTGAGAATAAAGCATGGTAAATCCACTCAACCAAAGACCATGCACAGGTCAGGAGGTTGTTTCAGAAAATCAGTATTACGAGGGAGAAGACACTGAAGAAAGGCAGAGCTTGTGTGTGTGTGTGTGTGTGTGTGTGTGTGTGTGTGTGACCAATCAGGAACGCATCCCAGTGACGCAGTACTGCCTGACCTACTCACCCCCACCTCGAATTCCCCCCGAATGCGCATAGGTCCCAGAATCATTAAATCGCAGTTTTGTCTCCATGAACTCACCCAGCTATGCTTTTCTACTTTAACGAAACCCATTCCCTTTTTATGTTTGCCCTCAGCAGTAACAGAGAGAAATAGGAGAAACGTCGAATAGGAGATATAGTTTATCTACCTGGGCTAAGAAATCATTTGTGCCATAAACAACTAAATCATGTTGTTTACAGAAAAGCAGAATAGCCAGGACTTACTCCAGAAGTCTTAAAAGATGCCACTGCAGTGATAAGACAGTGTTCATAGGGGAGGTAGAATTTGAGCTCAGTAGCCTGGCATCACTGCTGTCTTGGGGACAGGTCACCAGAGTGTGTCCCTGAAGGAGGAAGCAATGGCTTGTATATAGGTCTCTGCCTCTCCCAGCATAATGTATGTGCCCTGGAAGCTGTGTCCATGCCACCTGCTAGAGAGCTGTGGCCACGAACACTGTCTGTGCAGGTGGGAATTATTTCTCAACCACTGTATCTGCCTAGTTCCCCACACCCCACATTTTTATAACTTTTATGTCCTGTCTCTGTCCTTGGCTTCTTGACATTGCCCTCTCTTGGCTTGAATTAGTTTTTCTGGAGGTTTCTAGGAGAGCCAAATCAAGGGGAAAATGAGGACATTGATCATCCAATGGGAGGAGAAGGAAGGAACAGACAGACACGATACCGTGATCACTCCCAAGATCGCATACTTGTGTTCACATCAAATACCTCCGTCCGTGTCTCCTGCAGCGGCGAAGAGGTTGTCTGCTGACTGGCGCACCAGAGGCTGGCTCTGATTTGCCCTCTGATGGCCCCGAGAGTCAACATTTAACGCCCAACCTGAGCTGGAACTTTGCATGAACACTGCGGAAACTACTTTTTTTAAGGGATCTAAACCTTAGAATAAGTGTGATTTTCTTTAGAACAATGTGTACACGACGGACTCCCCTCATGTGCAGTGTGAACACACAGAGAGTCCGTGAGCTGGGGGCATGGGGAACCGGATACGCCATCCCAACCCCAAGTGTCCACAATGAAACGAAGGTGAATTTCGTGAAGTGAAATCTGATTTCGGCAGGTTTGAATGCGCTCACACTTGATACAAGAAACAACAGTACCCATCTCTCCAGAGAGAACCAGTCAACCTCAGAGGGTTGTGCATTACCTGTGTCTGTTGGGTTTCACTAGTGATGAAAATAATAGACCCCCAGACCGAACAAGTTAGAGGGAAAAAACCCGGTCAACATGATAGCCTGGTCTTACCACTTTAAAAACAGCTGTATATGCATTTGCGTTCAGAGGAAAAGAAGGTGACAACACAGAATGTGTAAGTTATATGTGCGAGAACACACGCGGCGACACACGGTGGGTAGGAACCCCTCTCTGGAGCTGATTTTTGACTCCAGTGGCATTAAATCACTTAGGAACTCAATAAATGCCAAATGGCTCTGGGTCTCATGTGGCTTATTTGGATCATGGGTAGAATCCTGTTCCCCATGATTGCAGGCCTGAGGACGCCGGTACACTTTCTTGCTGGTTGTCACCTGGAGGGGTCACACTCTGCTCCCCAGAGGCGGCCCATACTCCCTCCCAGCTGGCATCCTTCACATTTGAGGCCAGTGACGGTGGGTCAAATACTGCAGTGTGTGGACTCTGACTTCTTCTTTTGCTTCTGTCTTCTGCCACCAGCCACAGAAAGTTCTCTGCCTTTAAGGGTGTGTGTCATTGGATCAGGCACTGCCAGATAATATCCCTGCTCTCCGTGCCACACGGCATGACCACAGTGGGGTATGCAGTCACACTCGAGATTCTGGGCCTTCGTGTGGAACTGGGGGGGCCTTTCCCAGACCCGCATCAGAAGCACAGAATGCCAGCATTGAAGGGAAGCTTGGAAGGTGCAGGTGTAAGTTTTCACCTAGAGCATAAGTCCTGCACATGGAGAAAAGATTTTTCATTTAAATACAATAATAGCAAATGCACCACCTTATTTTTTGACTGATTCAGGGATTAAAAGGCAAGAAATACTGTGATGACATTTGCCCCTGATAAATTTTAGTTTTCAAAATCAAATCTCATTTTCTTCCCTGGCACATAGTAGTCTTACACTTTCTTCTGTGTTTTAATGACCCTGTGACTTTGTTTCTAGGCAGCTCACCATGTTGTGTCATCCTAGAGATACCCACTGTCTCTTGTGAAACACAAGCTACAAGAAGCCAATCTTTTCAATGTGACCTTGTTCTATACTAGACATTTATCCAGGCCTTTTTATTTCTTGCTACTAAGATGTCTTTCCTTCTGAAATCATGCTTACTTCCAATTCAGGCTTATGCATTCTCACGAGAAGCTAGTTTTCTGAGCAGGCTTCCGAAAGTCTGGGAAGTCCGCTGAAAACAAAAAACAGAAAAAGTATAATTTTTATAAATGGCTTCCTGTGGTCGGGTATAACCACATGATTACCACTATTTGCAGGATTGTTGAATATTCCAGAAATCATTCAAAAATACCAGAAGGGCCCCCAACACTCCTGGCTCCTTTGAGACCCTCACAAGCAAACAAACATAAGTAAGCGAGTGGTGTGGGGGGATGTTGCGTGGGAGAACTCTGTGAGCACAGGTGCGCCTGCGGGTAGACATCTGAGTACCCGACCACCAGGAGTCCCGTGGAATCCTCCACCTGCCAACACCCGGGTCCTGAGTGGACGGTGCTGGGCCAGGAGTGGGTTCCTGTGGGCCCAGGGATTGCCAAAAGCAAGGAAAAAAGGCAAGAAAAAGAAAAGGTCTGACTTCTAGTGGAGAATTAATAATTCAGGATGTTTAAAAGCTTTGGGCACATTTTATTTTTGTTTCTTTGTTCACTTTGTTCACGAATAATCTTAAAGTTCACTGGAAATATTTGTGTCCATTACATTTTGAGTTTAAATACCATGTCTTGGGGGGAGGGGTGCTCTCTAAACTTGGAACATGCAGCCCATTTTCTTGTGATGAAATCCGTGTAGCATTTAAATAATTTTCACTGGAAACATTGAAACCAATTTCTGAATTAAGTAGATATTTTTTCTTCCTGTCATGGGATGGCTCCATCTGATGCAATTTCTCGGGACGGACTAGGAGGACATCTCGGCTTCCCCCGGAGCCTCCCCCAAGGCGCCATTTTGCAGCTAGGCAGAGTATGTTGGCATCTATCACGTATCTAATCCTGAGTTTACTGGGTGATCAAGAAACCCATGTGAGGGAGAAGAAGGTATGATTCATTGTCATGTAGTGAACTTCCCAGAAATCGTAAACGTTTGTGAGCCCAGGGACCGGGTATCATGCCCTCCCACAATTCCATTGTGTCCACCAAATGTCCCTTGATGGATCCTTGAAGACATGTCTGTCTTAGATCATGTCGTGAGGTTCTGCATGGAATTTGGAAGGAGTTAGAACAAGGAAGGGTTGTTGTCATAACGGAAGTTATTTCCTTCAGTTTGTCTTAAGTGACTCTAAGGTTGCTGTCCTAAAATGTACTGACAAGAAAGTATGAGGAGAGCCCAGCCCACACGTGGTCAGCGGCATTCATTCACTAGTTAATTGGAAAATTAGCCTCAGCCCTGCTGTGGTATCATGAGATGCATCTCACTGAGTTTTACTTTTGTTTCGTGCTCCTTTTCTCTGGTACCCTTCACCGCTGGGTTTGTGGGGTTGGCAGAGTTGTTTTTAAGTAGGAACATAACCTGCCAAGAGGAGGGATAGGCACCTGCTCTGGGACAGGTTCCCTGAGGATCGAGCTCTCAATCCTCAGGGAACCTGTCCCACAGCAGGTGTCTATCCCTCCTCTTGGCAGCACGGCCATGGGGACACCATGCAGAAAAAGAAAAGCTCGATGTTCACAAGACCACCAAGTATTACACTTTACATTTTAGCACAGAGGCACTATTCACTGATTTTTGAAAAAGGGTGTTGAATTGGAGGGATGGGCTGGTTAAGTTCCAGAGGCTGGCTGTTCATCTCCCAAGGACTTAATAACTGACTTCCATTGGCTTCTGCATATGAACTGGGGGGCCAGGGGACCCCAACATTCAGTCCACAGCACCCGCTCATCTAAACCTGTAGAAGAATATGGTCACAAGCTCTAGGACGTTCCATAGCAATGTGTCTTCAGAGAAGATCTGAATACTTGAGTCTTTTCATCTCAGATGGCCAGGTAGCCCAAGCTCTTTCCATGCTCTGCCCTTCCTCCAAGCCAGTGTGGACCACTTGCCGAGGCAGGATTTTCCTCATGTAATTCCATGGCTATAGCTAACTGTCCCAACCTTTCAGCCACATCGGGTTCCTGGGACACTGTCCTCACCTGCTGACTTTCTACACTGATTCTAACTCTGAGCACGGAGCCTTCCCAGAAGCATGTCCCCACTCTGGTGTCTGGCACACATTGTTATCGTCACCATGCAACCCCCCCACCCCAAGCCCGGGGGACCGCCTCGCTAACCTCTGGGCAATGCAGCCTCACCGGAGCCGAGGGGGAGAGGAAAACCAGTCTTCATTACTCAAGGGTGAGAAGAAAATAAAGCCACATGAAAATTACTTTTTAAAACCTCTTAGGAGGTAAATCAGACTAATGCACAGGAGACATCAATGTATTGGTTGTTCCATTTGAGACGCGGGGAGAGTGGTGGAGAATTGCGACCGCACTTTTTCCAAGGCGTTTGCCAGGAGGGAACAGTGTACAAGTGGAGCTGCCTGTTAGCCAGAGCCATGCCCACAGCCAGCCTGAGTCGGGACTGCTTGTCAAGGTGTGCCCGGGAAGCCAGCATGTACACGCACCCCGAAGTCACAGCTTCAAGCCCCAGCTCTGCCAAATGCACAAAAGTAACATGTGTCCCCGCTGAAAACCTAGCTCGTTTGTCATGTGTCCATTGCCCCGTCTTGTCAGTCTGTCCTTCCTAAGCCCCGGGACAGTGACGCTGGTACAGGGTGGTGAATCCCACAATGAGAAGAGATGGCATGTAAACAGAGGACAAGCAACCTAACATATTTTAGGGGAGAAAAGGAGCTTGATTTTAGGTAGGACAAGGGCAGAGGCAGAGGCAGAAAATCGCATTTCCCCGGTGACTCGCCGGTGCTCCTCTCCATGGGAGCGTCACAAGGCACCAGGGCCCCGGGACACGTATTCCAGAGAGGCGCAAGCTGTTTCTGATCTTTTCAAAATAATATGCGAACAATGTTGACAAGCAAGTTTAACTCAAGCAGCCAGTGACGTGAACAGTTATCACGGGGGCGCGGGGGGCTCGTTTTCGGGAGTGCTGGGGCTGGGAGAGGGTGGGGGCTATAAGACAGCGCACGCACCCGCTCCTTGGACAGCTGTCATGGTGCCCCTGCCCGTGGCTGCACCACCGCGGGCTCGGTGTTAACACAGAGACCCTGGCCGCGGACAGGTGGCCCTCGGGAAATTGGCTCCACATATAGGTCATGTAGGTGCCCCAGCCCGGGCCTGGCTGTGCCGGGCAGTGGGCTGTGGCTCTGAAGGGAAAGAGATCCAATGGCCTGGGGAAACACTGATCCAGAATGTGGTCATCACAGTTCCCAAGGTACAAGGGACAGGACCGGCCCGAGAGCGAATGTGTCATTTAGCAGCAGGAGTTCCAGCAGGAGGCTGCGTCAGCCAAAGGGATGCTTTCTCAAAACGGAACAGAAACCAACAAACACCTAGGACTTTTCTGAAAGTAGAAGAGGGAAAGGAATCAAGATTATTGCACATAGGGAGTCCGTTCCAATCCACAAAGCATTATAGTAATCCCAATACATAATGAGCAGAAAAAAGGACACAGCACAAAATTTGCAATAAAAAGAGCAAATGTATATTAAAAATATGAAGTCTCCAAAAGGTAAATATCATTAGAACTATGGAGAGTATGTTTTTTTTTCTTTCACCAGGAGTAGTGAAAGACAGGGGACACCCACAAGGCTCAGCACAGCTGACAAACCCTGGTGGTCATTGAAGTAAAAAGGTAGAGGCTGAAAAACACAACTACTGGAGAGGAATCAGAGCGCGGACTTCAGAAGTCCTGGGAACATTTGGATCCTTGGACCAATAATTCCATAAACAGGTGGCAGAGGGGGAGTCTGAACTCTGAATAATGCATGAAGATGTGCCTCTCAGAGTTACATTTGTGAGACACTGGAAACGCTCTTACCGTGCAAGACAGAAGCATATCACAGTGTGCGGCCTGCTAATAAAACGGAGTATTAAAGACTCTGAGTGCTTGCATCGTGTTTCAGGGATGGGAGAAATTATCAGGACAGAATGTTAAAAAGAAAGAACGAAACCATAAAGAAAGCGTGATCTCAGCTTTGGAAATAAGAAGGAAATGAACCCAGGAGAACATCTGTGGGATCCCCTTGTTGCCTAGAACCCATACGCCATCTGTCAACTACTCTACAAACTCTACCTCCTCGACCAGGCCGCCCAGATCCTCCCTCAACTCTCCCTGCTCCTCCCTGTATTGCGGGACCAGCTCCTGCCGGCCACATTTCCTAGGCACCAAGGGTTGGTTTCTCAATGGTTCTACCAGTGGACATACTGCTGGGAAACTGGGAATCAGAAGGAAAGGAGAAACCTGGTGGTCTGCTCTTCGGTCCTGGAGAACAAGTCCACTCATGGCACCAGCTCTGGGTCACAGTCGCTGCTTCCTGGAAGCTGGGAGCCCCACTCCTGACTGAGCCCTCTGAAAAGAAGTTGGCCAACACCACGGATTCGTCTCTAGGTGGCCTCAGTTTACCATCTGGCTTGTCAGCTCCTGTGTCGTCCATGTGAACCCTATCCCTGCATGGAAGCCACTGCTTAATTTCCTTGGCATGCTGGTGAAATTTATCTTATGTATGTCACACCCTATGTTGGGTTTTGTTTTATTTTAGGGATCATGAACAATACTACCATCTTCCCCAATAACTTAAAGTTCCTCTGTTTTACTTCATTTTTTTTAAGTAAACTCTACCCTCAACATGGGGTTCCAACCCACGACCCCAACATCAAGAGTGGCCATCCTCTCGTGACAGAGCCAGCCAGGGTCCCCGAAGTCCCTCTACGTGAAAGCTGCCTTGTTTGTGTTCCTTAGTTGAAGTTAGTTAGTTTGTTTGTGTCCCTTAGTTAGACCCTCGTTGAACAGAGCGTGCTGGTGTGGCCGGCGTCCTGCTCTCCGGGGAGAGAGGAAACGAGGTGCTTCCTGACCAGACCACATCGTTTGGAGCCACCGCCTCAGAACGGGAAGGCAGTGGAGCTATCACCATCCCTCCCTGACGCCCAGAGTCTGAGTTTCCCCTTGACGGAGGCTGACAAGGGTGACCTGAGTCCCCGTGGAGGCAGGAGCTTGGGCTGGCGGAGGCGACACAGCTTCTGGTCACTCTTTAACCCTCCCCATAGACCTCAGTGTAGGAGGGATTCTCACCTCACTTTCCACACGGGTGTGGCGTTCGGGAGTCTGAGTGTGAGGCCAAGAGCCCACACTGGGCCTGGCAGTTGGGCTCTGAAGCCTGCCTCAGCACTGTGCTCTCCACCTTCCCCAAGTTCACCAACTCAACCAGGGAGTATGGGCCCAGCTGAACTGAGTTGCTAATATTCCCTGAAAATGTGAGTCCACCGAGCCATCTAGAAATCTAAGAGAAAGCACACAGTGGTTTTCTTCCTATTCAAAAACTCGTTTTGAGTCTACCTCTTCCAGAGAGTTGAGCCAGCCTTACAGATCACTGAGCCTTACGTGTCCATGGGCCAGTGAGAGACGGGCCGAGATGGAACCACAGAAGGGCACGGGGATGCCTTGGGCTACTGGGGCCTCAGAAGAAGTAGACGGCTGTGCTTGAATGGAGCTGCCAGGGCGGCGAATTTTACCTTCAGCTCTCGAGGCTCTCCGTCTGTGTGTACAGGTCCTGGTCTCACGGGCTCCTGTTTCAAAAGCCATTTGGAGGGCGCCTGTGCCTTCGGCTCAGGTCATGGTCTCAGGGTCCTGGGATCGAGTCCCGCATCGGGCTTTCTGCTCAGCAGGGAGCCTGCTTCCCTCTCTCTCTCTCTCTGCCTACTTGTGATCTCTGTCTGTCAAATAAACAAATAAAATCTTAAAAAAAAAAGCCATTTGGAGAATAAGATAGTTTGCTGTTTAAAAAATACATATATTATAAAGTTACCATAAATTATTTGGTTGCAAACCAAGACTCTACCCCACACGAGAAAAATGACAACCCTGGTGCATTTCTCTCACGCTCCCCGTTCAAGCCCAAATCATTTATTAAGCGACTGTGACTTTGTTCAGAAGGAGACCTGACTCATCTCACCACACGGTTTGGTTTCTCTTCATTAGTTTTTGAAAGAGATGAAGTGACAGGTGCTCATCCAGGACCTTTTGTTCTAGTTTTGTGATGATCGGTGGCGTCTGGATCCAAGAGTGGGTTTAGAAAAGGACCAAGAGCCGCTCTGCTGAGCTGACAGGGACCGCCTTTGCACCAGCGTGTGCGAGTCGCTTCAGAGAGGGACCTGGGTCTGAGAAACACGGTCACGGGAACAAAATGCAGAAGCGGTAGAAGAGAGGCAAGCTGGGAGGCCTACTGCTGAAATCCTCTCTTCCTGGACAGGATGGCCTGTGCCCAGTGGTGAAAGAAAGGCACAAACTGAAAAGCCTCTAGTCAGCGATGTCAGGGAGCTGCTTGCTGCATGCTGAAGCGCTGCAGAAAACCTTTGATAGCCTTCGAATGTAAGTAGCGGTGACCTTGCTGGGGGCCACGGCAGGGGCTGAGTCGCGGGGTGAAGAGCCCAGAGGAGCGAAGGACCGCGGTGAGCACATGAGCTGGAGACTCCCAGGAAGATCCGTCATGGGGTCGTCACGACCTGGGCTGGAAGGCGGGCCAAGGGACGCAGGTCTGAGAGTCGGTCGGTGGCAAGGAACCCATTGCGTGAGACCTCTGAGGGCAGCACGGCTTCTGATAAAGAAGGTCCTACCAGAGAGCCGGCGAGGCAAACTTCCATCTCTGGAGGAGCCACTTCACAAGTCGCCCAGGAAGAGAGCCTTTGTGGTTGTGACAAGGTTTGGTCCTTGCCCCATTGCAGGCAGAGAGCTCCTCAAACCCTTGGGGTTTTCTAAATGGTAAGAGCAGTGAAGGTGTCTTGCTATCCGTATCGAATCCCTTTCAACCATCCCTGAGTTTGTTAATATGGTGACTTTTAGGAAGCACAGAAGGGTGGGCACTGGTGGCAGGGGGTGGCAGTGGGGGGACAGCCCTGTGGCTGGAGGGTTGGGACTTTCAGCCCTGGGGAAGGGAGAGGGGCTGGAGGTTGACCTAATCCCGGCCAATGATTTGATCAGCTCTATCTACATAATGACGCCTCCATGAAAACTCCAAAGAGTGTTCTCTCAGGGAATGGATGTGATAGATCATCTGTAATGCATTTGGAAAAGTGTTTATAAACACTCGGAATAACAATATTTGAAAAGTACCCCCCACTTAGTAGGAAGTAAACAGTATTTTTTTATGCAAAGAGATGCATCTGACATTCCGTGATGCATTAAGGTAAGTGTTAAAACACTTCTATTTATGACGGTGAGGAGGGGTTTTTGCAAGTTACTTTGAGTAGAGTGTTATTTCAAGGGACAGAAGCGACAGAAAAATAAGGAAACCACAAACCCCCAAAGGGTGAAGGAGTGGGGTGCAGGTTCGGAGAGGCAGCCCCTGGAGGGAGCATGGAAGTTCTGTGTCCTTCCCTAGGCCAGGCTCTGGGCATCTCTCCCATCTGTCTGTCCCCGAGTTTTATCCTTTTACAATAAACCTGGACTCCAGGAAGTAAAACGTCTCTGAGTTCTGCAGCCATTTTACCAAATTCATCAAAACCAGGGTAGGTCTGGGAGAGTGGATCATGAGACCCAACCTAGAGGCAGACCTGGAGCACAGGGCACAGCCAGGGGTCACAACTGACGTCTGGCACGGGGTGAGGATCAGTTTTGCAGGACTGTGTCCGCAGCCTGGGGGATCTGAAGCCGTCTCCGGGTAGATGCTGTCAGAATGGAGTTACTTGCTTGCTGGTGCCGGGCGTGGGGGGTTGGGGGGTGGGGCACACGTCAGAACTAGTGTCAGCGCCTGAGTCTGGAGCCCCTCAAGGAGCCGCCCTGGGGACCGGGGGTCAGGGAAGCTGAGGCGGCCCTGTGTGCCCCCTCCCCCACACTTAGGGAACGTACAACAGCGTGAGTCCGAAAGGCTCACCCTAATGACAACACAGTTCTGCCTTCAGGAGCCCCAGATGGCAGCCACTTGGAGAGAAACTGAAAAGAAGCAGCCGCTGTTTCGACTGGACTGACCCAAACACCTTCCCGTGACTTCACACTTCTCATACGCAGCAGAGAAGGTGGGGCTCCCACGCCCACTTCTGCCCCCCACTTCAGTCATCTGGAAGCCTTGCAACGAGAAAAAGCCCTAATTTGCTGCCATTGCCCGCGGCGAGTGCGATACACGTGGCCTCTCGAATGTGCTCCATCGAGCACCTTTCCTGAGCTGGAAACCACGACGGGAGCAGGAGGGCTCCCGGCAAGGGGAAGCCAGGCGCCGCCGTCTGTTGGGAGGCTCAAGGGCGTGGGCAAGGACGGGGCGCTCACGGCAGTGGGGCAGCTGGGGCAGCTCTGGGGAGAGGAGAGGGAACCTGAGGGGGAAGCAGAGGTGCTCGTAAGCCCAGCATGGGGTCAGACGGGCAGGGCCAGCCCTGAGAAGACGGGTTCTCGGGAGACAGGACCGAGAGGCAGGGGGACGGCTGCCCCATAAGCACTGCAGGCTCACTGTCCCCGAGCTGGTGTCTCCCCGCCAACACTCGCCATGCCCAAAGGGACAAGAAGTCACGCAGACATTCGCTGCCTCCATGACTCTCACCGGTCCCCCGTGCATCCTGATGAAGGAGGGAATCCGACCTCGCCTTCCAGGGACGGCCCAACACAGCCCCCGACACAGGACAGATGGGAATCACAGCAGTTCCTCAGTCACAGACGCTGACGGCGGGGGGAGGCGGGGCGCACCCAGCCTGGGATCAGCGGACCTGCTGGGCCGGGGGACCCTGCCGGGGGCAAAGTGGCAGGAGCACGTGGCTGGGTCCTCTGGGCCCCTCCCGCCTTACCCCAATCTCAAGGCTGCACGTAATAGAGATTCCACTGTTGGGTCTCACAGCGCCGTGGCTCCAGGAGGGAAGGCGCGCACTGGCAGCGTGGGTCAGAAGCAGAGTGTCTCTCCGGATTAAGAACTGGCTCCCAGGTCAGCACGTCTACACCTGGGAAAGTTTCCCGCCCCCACGCGCAGCCCCGCTTGCCTGACCGTGACCTGATCCTTTGCGGGTAACGTCTGTGTCATGAACAGGTTTGGTAGGATTTCTTTCACGTGAAATAGGGGGTAGGAAAAGGCTGGAAGAAATAGGAGATAAGGCTTGACTGTTCCACAAACTCAAACAGCAGTTTTGGGCAAAACAGCAGTATTTTGGGCAAAACAAATGCTTGAAACTGATCCCAGAAGAAGCTGTTTGTAATAAACGGTTCTGTCACCCTTATGCTCTGGTTTGTTTTGAGTCTGAAGCGCGGGAAGTTGTAAGTAGGACAGCAGATGTGAAAAATAAATCAGCGCTCGTTTACTGTAAGCCTCCTTCCTGCGTCGGAGTCGGGATCACCGCCAGCCCTCGAGAGGCAGGGAGACCCCAATGGCAGCCGGCTCCAGTGCCTGAAATCCTGTCATCATGGGGAGGACTCGTGGCTTGTCCGATTGTCAATGAACACTTCCCACTTCGGTCACTGCGTAGAGTCTCACCACATCTTCTAAGTTTCTCAAGTCAAGCGGGCTCTGTTAGATGCGTGCGGACGACTCTGGGAGACCTGCAGCGTCCTGGTGACCAGCTGCTCCCACACGGTGTGTCTTCTCACGCGTCGGTGATGCGTCGGTGATGTTCTCACTTAAGAGCTCCCTCGCGCTGGGTCCCTCACACCCTGTCTCGCTTTCCACTTTGATCTTGCTCGACCTCTGGGTCGTTTCTCAGATAATTAACATCGCTGCCTACCTAGTGGGAAAAGGATGGAGAATACAAGCCTGTTCTCCCGCCTCCTGGTCTGGACAGAGGATGTGGGAATCCACAGGGAGCCACCAACGGGACAGTGCCGTCCTGCCCCACCAGGCTCCTGGATGAGTCCCAGTGGCCGATACAGTGTGACCCCACCCAGGTCCTGAGCCAGCTCTGACTGAGCCGGGACGCATCCGTGAGCCCCACTAGTGCCCTGCCTGTGAGCCCCCATCTGGGCCAGGATTTTTCTGCCTTCCACGGGGGCCACGCTGATTTCAGCTGTAGGAGAGAGAGGCTCGTGTCTGGGATCCCTGGTCTCTCTACAAATTCTGTTTGAGGAATCGAGTCCCTTTACCCTCCCGGATTCACTTGGCTTCTGTCCCAGTAACTAACTAGCCCACTTTCGCCCCTGTGCCTTTAACCCCAGCCACCATCTCAGGGGACCCTGTCCCCTGACCCTCCCCCCTCCCATTTTCCAGCTGCCGAGCTGTCTCTCCACTGCTCAGAAGTCCTATTCCGTGCAAAGCTGCCCCTTGGATTGCAAAACCAACCCACATCCCATCCTGACCTCTCCCCATGGACATTGATTTGGACATGAGATTGCCCTCTTGGGAACCACTTCTGAGGCCAGGATGTCCCATCACTGACCCCCACCCCCTCCCAGCGGCTACCCTCGCCTGCCCCACAGCCCTAGTCAACCACTGCTCTGCTTTCTGGGCTGTAATTTAGATTGATCTTTTCTAGAATTTCCTGTAAACGGAATCACATGGTATACACACTTATGTCTGGTTTCTTTGGCTCATCAAACGTGTCTGAGAAATCCCCGTGCTTCTGCACACATTGGTTCGTCGCTTCTGCCGCTGGGTGGCCTTTCACTGTGTGGACAGACCACGTTCTGCACCTACTCACTGGCTAATGGACAGCTGCCCTGCTTCTTGGTCTGACGAGGACGATTAAAGCTGCTATGAACATCGTGCACAAAGCTCTGTGCGGACGCATGTTCACGTGTCTTAAGCGAAAACCTGAGTGTGAATGCCGAATCTTAAGATCGCTGCGTGTTTACTTGCTAAAGGAGATGGCCAGCTCTTAAAGTTTATGAAGATTTTGAAGAAAATCTTGCAGAAATGGGGAAGTATTACAGAAATGATGTCAAGGACGTGCTTTCAAGTCAAGCCTGGGTGGAAGCAGGGAGGGCTTCCCGGGGGAGGTGGCTTTTGTGAAGATACTCAAAGTATGAGCAGGAGTTTCTCAGAAGGACAGGGTTGCTGAAAAGGACTCACTGTGATGTGCAAAGAATAGTGTCTGAGGCAGGTCTGAGTTGCTACAAGCAGTTTCCAGAACAGAACACTCTCATGGTGGTTTCATGATGGACACTGAGTCAGTACCCATTTTTAAGTTAAAATTACTCAAAACTGTTGTTTATATTAACCTAAAAGTGAGGGAGTATCAGGGGAGCAAGCTGTGACCCAAAGAGAAGCATATGGAGTTAACAACAGACCTTTGCTTACATGGAAGCTGACTCCCAGGAAGGCAGAAGGGGAGGGTCCTGGCAGAGCTCTCCCAACCCCAAGGCTCCCTCTCCTCCCGGCACTGGGGCCCCAGCAGAAAACCTGCCTGTCAAGCTTCTCGGCTGCAGACTCCTCGGTTCCAGCCACCGTGCTGAATACAGACAGAGCTCAGAGCACAGCCTGACACTCAGGACCAAACGACGCCCGGCTGGTGGGCAGAGCCAGCAGGAGACAAAGCCAGGACGGACTTCTCTGCACCTGTCTGCTGGAAGCCCCGTCCACCCGCCGCAGCTCCCTGCTTGGCCAGGGGTCAAGGCTCTGCTGGGCCACGCACGGAGCTGTGGGAGCCCTGCCTGCTGGAAGCTGCAGAGGGACGCAAGTGGTAGCCAAGATGCACCACCGTGGTTCTGACTGCGGGACACACACTCCATCATCCAGAAATCTCTGCCGTCTGACATGAGACACGTGACATGGGACGGGAGGCGATTAACTCCCACAGAAACCGAGAGGCGGCCTGTGCTTCTCGGGTCACAGGCGCAAGGTCCTTCTGCTCTTTGACTGGGAGAAGGGACCCGACACACCTGGCTCCCCATGCCTTGGGATCCAGAAACCAGACCCTTCCCTGGTCCCGAGCTAGAGGCAGAGATGCTGGACCAGGACCTGGGGTGTCCCAACACCACACTCCACGCCAACCTCCCAAACAGGTGAGATCCGGAGGCTGCAGGGGCTCATGTGTCCAGAGAAGCCACTAGCATCCTTGGCTGAGGCGTGCGGGCCCTGCACATAGTTACATGGACACGTCCTTCAGAGCAGGGACCGGGCTCCTGGAAACAGGGGCCTTTCTGGTCAGCTAGGGCAGCCAGTACAAAACCCCACAGACTCCGCAGCTTCAGGCCCGAACAGTTGTTTCCTCGCAGTCTGGAGGCTGGAAGTCTGAGATCAAGGTGTCAGCAGGGATCAAGATGTCAGCAGGGCTGGTTTCCCGAGGCCTCTCTCCTCGGCATGTAGGCAGCCGCGTTCTCCCTGGGCCCTCACGGGGTCCTCTCTGTGCACATCTGTGTCCTGATCTCTTCCTCTTATACAGACACCAGTCCGATGGAATTAGGGCCCCCTCTGCGACCTTATTTTAACTTCACCCCCACATCAAGTGCGTGATACATACCAGGGCCTGGGACCGAACGTATGAATTCTGGGAAAGGGGACACAACTCAGCCCCTAACAGGAGCAAGATCTGTGATAGCAGTTTGTCGATTTTCCAACCCAGCCCCCTCAGAGACAGGGTCGTGTTGCCTGATATCACTGCTGACAACCCCCTTTAGCGCTAGCGAGTCCGCGTGAGGTCCTTGAAGGACAGAGGGTTTTGCCAACGCTCCACCCAACCGGACTTCACTTCTTTTCTTCTTTTCTTCTCTCCCCTTCTCTTTCCGCTCGGTGTCTGGACCCACGGCTCCGGTATTCCACGTACTCACATCAAAGCCCCCATCGGACCCGGCGCACATTCCATACGAGCAGAGGACGGAGCCATGCCAGCAAGGAGTAAAGACATCATGTTCGAAGTCTATGAGGCGGACGGTACTCGCGTTACGTCTGAGGGGGAGAAGGGCAGTTGTAGCTCTGGACACTGCTAACTCCTGTGGTGGATTTTCCAAGTGTATGGGATTCCTTTTACGATTAGCCAAAACTGGAAAAAAAGCAGAAAACAAACAAAGCAGGTATTCATAACTTAGTCTTTCCTGGTGGGCCTGGGGGTCCGTACATGGGGAGGTGTGAGGTCCCAGGCCCCCCAGGTCTGGCATGGTTGGTTCCCAGAGAGGCACGTGGAGCTGAGCTGAGCCCCCAGCACGACAGCAGCGGGCACCCAGGAGAACTAGGGAGTCACACGCTCGATTCACCAGCACAGGCGTCTCCCTGTTGTGGCCTGGAATCAGTACGGGGCTCCTGGCATTTTTGAAAGACTTTGGCCCCTCTTCTGGACAACCTACTGCCCAGCTGTCATCCTCCTCTGCGAGAGCTGAGCACATTGCACGGACCCAGAAATCCAGCCCCAGCAAGGGTCACCGTCCACAGCAATCCTCGTTTTGATACGCTTGGAAATGACTGCTGGCGTCTCAAAGAGGCAAACTCCATGGAGCAGGACCCTCCGTGCTGGTGCCGACTGGTTCCTTCGCCCGCATCCTGCTCTCCACGGCGGCCCACACAGTTTCCATTACTATCCCAATGAGACAATAAAAATATTTTAAACTAATGTTTCTAATTACAAGCTTGCTGTTAAGTTTCAGCCCAAAACATGAAGCCCCCATACCCATGTTTTCCCTCTAGATCAAAGCCAAGAAGGTAGACAGACAGACAGCAAAGGGCCTGTCCTCGCACGTGTCCACATGGCCCAAACTATTGTCCCTGCTGGGAGCAGAGAGGTTGGGGACATGACCGTATCAGGCCATGGTGAGACCCAAGTCTGTCAGAGTACACAGGCTCTGGGACTTTGAATGGCTAAATACTGACCCCAAAGATGTCCCCATCCCTGGAACCCGGGAATTTGCTGCCTTAGGGAGCCAAAAAGACGTTGTAAGGTGTGAGTCAGTTAGCCACCTTCTGTGGGTGGGGCAGGGGGGAGCGGTTATCCTGCTGCAGCCCTATGGGCCTGGTGTAGTCATCAGGGTCCTTGTAAGACGGAGATGGGGGGAGCTGACCACAGCCAGAGACAGACAGACAGAGGAAGGTGCTATGGTGCTGTCTCGGAAGACAGAGAAGGGGACCATGGTCCAGGCGGGCTCTAGGAGCTGTGAACGGCCAAGAAACAGGAGGCCCTGCCAGGAGCTTGGAAGTCCTGACCTCCAGACTGTAAGAGAAGAAACTCAAGTCCCTGAGTTTGTGATGTGTTACAGCAGCAGCCGGGCACTGAAACGGCTTGTAAAGGTAAAATGAGGACAGCTTTGTGTCCTAGGAGGAGGGACAGAGAGTGTCTGTTGCCTGTGGGAGAGAGTCGGCAGGGGCCAGGCTCCAGGAGATCCACCGGAGCGTGAACGCAAGGGAACATTCCCGCCCGTGCTTGGGGCTCTAACCACCCAGGGACCGGGACGGATGCGCACCTCGAGGCTCCGATATTCTGCCTTCACCTCCTTGAACGTAAGGGAAAGGGCAGAAGCGGCTATGAAGACATGTCCATCTCTTCACTGTGCCCTTTCAAGCCATGCATCCCCGAACAGGACCGAAGACTCCCACAAAGACAGTTAAAGAAGATGCTTTTTTAAAACCCTTTCCACAAGGTGGGATTCCCAGGGGCAGTTCACGCAGCACCAAAAGCGGGAAGAAAATCACAGAATAATGACAATAAAGTTCAACATGACTTGTTTAATACCCGCTCAGCCCACCCAGCTCCTTTTCCTGGAATAAATGTGTGGGGACTCTTTAATCCCCTTTGGTAACAGTCCATCACATGCTGGTGGGACCACCGCTGTCCCAACAAGTTTGCGGTTTTCATTTTGAATTTAGTGAGATGAAACGCCCAGCAGGGACACGGCTTCCTGAGAACAGCATATAGAGCTTGAGGCGACCTGGAGGGTTTTCACTCGTGAGTCAAGCCCGCCCGCTGGGGGACAGAAGTCTGGAGGCACCAGACAGGGCTCCGTCTACCTCTGAACCTGCACGACGGGCCCATCCTGGCTGACCCAGATTCTTTCCTAAACGCTTGCTGACTGACCAGACGACTCACCCGAAGGGGTTACTAATGCATCCTCAGGACATGAGATTACGTATTCTATTTTCTCCTCCTTCTCCTCTTGAGGACAAACAGGAGTTAATCGCAAGGTGTTGGAGCTTTTCAAAGGGACCCATCCGAACAATGTCGGTTGGGACACCATGGCAATCGCTCTTTCCACGTTCTTCCTTAATGACAGAAAATGCGATTTCAAAAGTAAATCTCTTTTTAAAGGAACCGGAGGGGAATTCAGACCCACTCCCCCCATGAGGAAACAAGTGCTTTCCAGGCCACTCACATGTTACCCAAACTCGCTTGGCCAGAACATACTGCTCTGAATGGAATGGAAAAGGAGTAAAACCATAGGTAAAGATTCCCAGAAGAAAGAAATTAATTATAATTTTCTCGTGTGGCCTTCAGCAAGCACTCTACAGTTCCGCTCAAAGATGAGCAAAATCATGACAGAACCATCGACAGATCTGTGCCTTCCTTTGAATATGGTAATGAAGAGAAAGGAATGTGTCCTCACCGCAAGGGTCCTTACCAGCCAATGCTTCAAACATCTAGCGACAGGTCCCGCCAGTTTCACATCTCTGTCAGGAAGGATTAGACTCCACCCCTATTAGAGCCAAGAGAGGACCAGATGATTCCACAGCAAAGTGCTGAAATCACAAAAGAGGAGCCAGGATAGTGCAAAGAGAAACTGTCTTCCTCAAGCACCTCCCAGAACAATTTCCACCCATCAAAACAACCCTACCTTCTGACGATATAGACGCTCTGTCCGTGTAAATCACACACACCAGATTTTAAGGATTAGGACCACAAAGAGAAGGTAAAATATCTCCTTTATATTCAACACACCTCATTGACATGATATTTGGGTATATTGGATTAAATAAAACATATTGTTAAAATTAATTTCACCTGCTTCCTTTTTTTTTATACAACTACTAGGAAATTGCTAAATTACATAAGTGCCCACCTCTGAGGCCAGCACTGTGCCCTTCTTGCATAGTTCTGGTCTAAACAGAGCCCAAGTTCCCCCCAAGCTCTGTAGCCCGGTTCCACTGGCCTATTACAATAGGACCCGCCTGGGTCTGCTCCGGCCGGCCACGACAACAAAGCAACACTGACTGGGAGGCTTCCATAGAGGTCAGAAGTCTAAAATCCAGGTGAGACAGATTTGATTCCTTCCAGGGGCCAGGAGGGAAGGATCCATTCCAGTCTTGTCTCTGGCCTGTAGACGGCTGTCTTCTCTCTGTGTGTCTTTAGGGTGTCTTCCCTCCTTGAATCTGTGTCCAAATCTCTCCTGCTCTAAGCATACCAGTCCTACTGGATTACAGCTCAGCCCAATAACCTCAAAACAACCAGTTCCCTGTGTCAAGAACCTCCCTAAGAAAGGTCACCTTCTGATTTACCAGGGTTTAGGACTCCAGAACGTGAATTTGATGTGGGCACACGATGCAGCCCAAAACAGGACGTGAGTCTGGAGAAACACACCCCCCCCCCCGGATGAACAGGGCACTTCATCAAATCAAATCAAAAAAATCAAAGCCGCGTCCCACAGTGGTGCTTACAAGGCGGCCTCCTCTGTTTGGCAAACCCCGGCACTCTCCATAATGCAGGTCTTTTGTAACATCCTCCAGCAGCTGCTACAGTAATTCCCCTCTGATGTCACTCAAAGCTTCCATTTCCTCCAGGTTTCCCCAAAAGACTCAAACTTCTCCTTTTTTCTAATTTTTTCTAACTTTTCTAATAGAAGACCCAGCTATATCAATGCATAATTGATTATTAGGGTCACTATGGAAAGGTTCAAGCTTAGAGTGATACAGGGTAGAAAAATTCTTATTACACTTCCTACAATTTATTTTCATTTATGTATCAATTAAAATTTAAAAATGTGTCTGAATTTTTAAGCCCCGATTTCAAAATCTACAACTTTGTTTGGCTGAGAAAGTTGGCAGTGTTATAAATGTGCAAGCAGGCCAGTTTAGAATTTTTGATATTCTCCCTATGCGTACTGCAGGAGGGCATAAGGAGCTTAAAGAAAGAAAAGCAGGGTTTTAAAAACCACTTCAGCAAAACCTGGGTCTGGGACGGGTTGCTATGGAGGCAGGATGGAAGGAATCTGTATAAACTAGAGACATTTTTGCAAATAAGTATGAGAATGTTGCCTTCTGACTTGATTTGAAGTCACATCTGACCCAAAGTCGACCTGATTTTAGAGCTGACCACGGCTCATAGGCCTGGATGTGAGTGGCCAGTGGGAACACTCAGATACCGGGAATCCTCAGGGACAGGGAGCCCCCCAAGAGGGTGGACCCAGATATGAAGGTTGGAGTTCTGCTTGTACACAGTGAGCCCCCCACTCTGCTGCCTGCCTCACGTTGGGGAAGTCTCAGCTCTGGGGAAGTCTCAGGACGGCCACACGGTGTTCACCGGTGACCGGGTTCTAAGACGACGAGCACAGCAGCTCAGAGCTGATTGACTTTTCCTTGCCTGAGACACAGAGCAAATGACATAAAAATCCTAGGACATCGTATGAGGTTTCTAATTCCACCTCCTGGATTTACTGTCTTCACTTTCCTTATTGTTTTGGGGTGTGTGTGTGTGTGTGTGTGTGTGGCCTGTTGTTTTTGTTTTTGTTTTGTTTCTAAGGAAACAGGAAGAAAAGGCAGAAGAGCCTGTGAGTTCAGCCACACAAAGCACGGTGCACCTCCCACCTGCCTTCAAATCTGCAAGTGCCATGAGAACCGTCCTTAACCCGAGCCATTCGGGCTATTCTTCCGACGCTTTCCTGGGCAGAACCTGCTACGTGCTTCCCTCCGGTGTGAGCTGAGGAAGCAAACCCTAGAAAGAAGCAGAGTCTTAGTGCTCCACAGAGTCGGAGCGGCCCTCGGCTTCCAACTTCCCAGGGCCACACGGAGGCTGGAAGGAACAGTTCCTGGATTTCAGATGTGAGGAGCAGGTTTCCTTAGTCAGCTTCGTGACCTGAGCCCGCATAGCACACCCGCACCAGACCTCCATGCTCACCGCTGTTCCAAGCCCGGAGCTACGGTGTGGCTTGGGACCCGGGGCCACCTGCCCTGCGGTGAGCCGCCGAGGGGAGCTGTCCTGCTCGTGTTGTGGGCTCGCCCCTTAGGTGAGGCACAGGGAGATGCGGGCTTTCTCCCTTCCTGAAGGGCAAAGACACCACTTGCCCTCCCCTTCTGAGTGCAAGGCTGGGGACAGCTGCATGGGGCTTGTCCATAGGGATCGAGGAGCCCCAGGGTAATACCAGGGGCTCACCCCACGTGCATGAAAGAGCATGGGGGTGGGGGGACCCTGCAGAGTGGGGGATTTGCGCACAGAGACCACACGGACCATTCAGCACTAAGATTCTACGATCTCTCCTGATCTTGCCCTGACGTCCTTCAAGATCTAACTTCTGGCCCTTTGAAACACTTTATTGAATAAGCCATAACCAGCCTGTGCTGTACTTTGAAACAGGTGTTTGCTCCTCGCTGGGGGGTAAAACCTTGTGGCGCAGCTAGGGAAGTCACCGTCTCTTCATGGAGGCTCTCTCGATTCCTTTTCCATTTGGTGGCAAGTTCTGACCATGCTACTGGCCCATTCCATGCGGTGAGAAACTTCTGCTCAGAGCAATTTAATCCTAATGCAGACAGGTTATTCTAATGGCGTGGAAATTTCTGGAAGAGCTCCAGATCAGATCCAGCCCCTCCTTTTCTGGGGAACAGAGAGGCATCTGTAGCAACACCAACGAACAATACGGGGAGTTCTTACCTCTTGGACAGAAGGAAGGAAAATTCACCATCATGTCACATCTGTGGGGCTCGCAGCCCTCCTGTATTACCTAGGAAGCTTGTCCTTTTTATAAACGTGAGGATTTAAATAAACCTGCAAAAGTGTCTTGGGTTGGGGTACAAACCATAGGTGACGCAAGGACCAGATCAGGTGGGGGAGGGCCACGGCTGGGTCAGGACGGCCCCTCTCCCGTCACGGTGCACTCAGCCAGCCCAGCCCCCTGGTTTTTTGAAGGTAAGACTTCACTATTCTCTTTTCCAACCTTGGTCTTCTCTTTGACCCAATTCAGTGATGGTTTTGCCCAGACAGGCTTCCAAAAATTAGTAAAAAAAAGAAAGAATAAAATTTAAAGCCCACATAGAAACTTTATCTTTTGAAATTCAGTGCCAGATCCAAATTCACAATCTATATCCCTCAAATGATTTATGCGTGGACAGTGAGTCATAAGATTGTTATTCCCATAAGGGAAAGGTAGCATCATTTCAAGGGAAGTTAAATGAACGAGTGTGGGCTGCTCTGAAAGAGAAAGGAGATGCCTCCTCCCATGGTAGCTCCCCAGGGATTTCTGCTCTCTTCCTGAACCCTGTGAGGTTGGAATCTCAGAGCTAACGATGGAAAATATAATACACCAGGAACACAGAGTTGACATCAGATACAAAGTCCTTAGAAGATCTGGCATTTCGGGGATGCCTGGGTGGCTCAGTGGGTTAAGCAGCTGCCTTCGGCTCAGGTCATGATCCCAGCGTCCTGGGATCGAGTCCCGCATCGGGCTCCTTGCTCCGCAGGGGGCCTGCTTCTCCCTCTGACTCTGCCTGCCTCTCTGTCTGCCTGTGCTCGCTCTCGCTCGCTGTCTCTCTGACAAATAAATAAATAAAATCTTTAAAAAAAAAAAAGAAGAAGATCTGGCATTTCGTGTCCACAGAGACAAGGGAAGACAGTTCTCGGACCACCTTCCTCATTAAGAACAGCCCTACAACATTATCTGAGGCATGGAAAGCGGAAGTGGGAGAACAGCGGCGTTTGCATGGGAAGAGTTAGGAGCCCTACAGACAAAAGCAACAGTACAGACTGACACAGGAAACAGTTTGTTAACGGGCAAAGTTTTAAGGAAAAGCAAAACAGGGGATAATGAATTAATCCACATGACAACACTTGAGCATACTTACAGTGGACCAATTTCTTTGGAGAGGATTATGAGGACCTACAGGTCATCATTGACGCTAAGAACTTATTAAATGGATCATAAAGCAAAGATTGAAGACTGACACTGTCATAAACTTAATTTACTCTTCTGTCTAGTTGTCTCATTTCTTTGTGTTGTAAATAATTTTCAGGAGAAATAATGACATCAGAGCTAATGTTTGTTTTTCCTGTAACTTTATAGACACTCACCCTAAAAATGTCCCCGAATTTCCCAAGAGTAGATACATCAGTGAACACAGTCAAGGCCATTGTGTATGTGGATGAAGGGTATAATTCAGACCTGCTGAAGCAAGAAAGGCATCTTGGCTTGTGTAATCCAAATGCCCAAGATCAGGCTTCAGGTACAGCTGTATCCGGCACACCCACACTATCTTGGATTGGGTCTATCTCTACCCTTGCCTTCTTTGATTAGCATCATTTTCTTCTGTTTTCTGCAGTGACTCATCTCTGGCTTTCTTCACGTGTTGGTATCTCTTAGTTACCTGCTCATGTTTGAGGAGTGGAATCATGACTGCTGGAGAGCTGGTGCCTATCTCCTGAGTCCAGATGGAAACCCTCTCCTTGGACATGGATGTGGTTTGGATAAGAGGAGGCTGGCTCTGGGTGATATGTGGAGGGTGCAGGCTTTCCTCCAGAGTGTGGGCATCTCTGATTCAGGTACTTTCCTGCTCTAACCTGCATTACCCTCCTGTGGCATTGCTCATCTCTCTCCCAATACTCAAAGGCGAGGGGGCATGGATTCTTCATTTCCCCATCTCCCACTCACCCTATTGGACTTCCGGGCCCCTCGTGCCATCAAACAGCCCTCCTGATGGTCCCCACCCTCCATCTTGTCATTGTCATTCCCAGCAGATCTCAGGCACCACTGTACCAACTCTCAGCACCAGGGGACAATTGTGACAGCTCACACCTCCTTACTCTCTGGGCCACAAACCCTCCTGGTTTACTTCCTGACTCCCAGAATGTCACAACTCCCTCCAACTCCTGAGCACGTGCTTCCTACCGGACTCAGTCCTGGGCATTCTCCTTTCCTTGTTCTCTGTCCACGCCCTTGCCTGCTCCCCTCATCTATGTACAGAAGACACGATACACACAGGCACTCCTGTGCTGATGAATGAATGAATGAGCTGCCAGGTTGGACTGAGCCCTCCAGCACTCTAAGGAACTCCTTCCAAGCCTGGGGAACATTGACCTCTGCAGGACCACTCAGGACACCCCCACTAGGAACTCCCCAGGGCATGACTTTCCCTGCATGAACTGAACTGGCCCCAGACAATGATGCTTATGGTCCCCAAAGTTCATTCCCTGTTCAGGGAAGGAGCACCTGAGAACCTGATGCTAGTTGACTACTTCAATATATGATAAGTAAAACGACGACATTGAATTCCCACAGGTGTATCACAGATGACAATGCTTTCTTTAAAAAATAAACACACCAAAAAATGTGTTTCATTTTCTGCAGTTTTCTTAAAACAGAAGTAACGAGTAAATGGTGACAAATAAAATCCATTCAGAGCAAAGGCCTTTTGAATTCTATATCACAGCAGAGCAATATAAACACGCCAGAACCTCCAAAAGCCATTCTGACATGTGATCCTTCTTGACAGTCTAAGTTATCAATTTTGTCAGCAGCCATTGTCTAAACATTAAAAAAAAAAAAGAAATTTAAACTCTGTTGCTACTTTTCTAGTTGCCGAGAAAGAGAGAAATATATACGGAAAGATCCAATGTTCTTTCATGACAACAGCGGTCTTTGATTTCCCCTTGTAAATACTACAGTAAGAACCCTGTATTACGTGTCTAGGTATATGCATGCGAGCTCCGTTACATGGTGCTGCGTTTTCCTTTTACATACTATACTTGGAATCTGAAACTGAAAATATGTGAAAGAGAAACGAATAAACCCTCAAAAAAAGAGGAAAATGAAGAATAACTCTACCAGGATAATTTATCTTCACAATCTTTGTCCTGAACGTTTTGATCATATTTAGTGCTTTGATACTTTCATAAGGACGTATACTCAAAAATGTCCACTTCCACAGAACTTTCCCATTTGATTTTTTGTATTGAACGGTGGAAGTCTCTGGGTGCCCGGCGGGCTGAGCCGGAGGAGCGTGCGACTCTTGATCTCAGGGCTGTGAGCTCAAGCTCCACGTTGTGTGCAGACTTGACTTTAAAAAGTAAAACCTTTTTAAAAGAATAATGAGGGCGCCTGGGTGGCTCAGTGGGTAAAGCCGCTGCCTTCGGCTCAGGTCATGATCTCAGGGTCCTGGGATCGAGTCCCGCATCGGGCTCTCTGCTCGGCGGGGAGCCTGCTTCCCTCTCTCTCTCTCTCTCTCTCTCTCTCTCTCTGCCTGCCTCTCTGCCTACTTGTGATTTCTCTCTGTCAAATAAATAAATAAAATCTTTA